>NC_063442.1:38821594-38906460 GCF_020379485.1 Brassica napus
TGAATCGCTTAGACGGAGACGGTTGCCGTCGAACGGGCCCCATTTAGCGGCCCGCACGTGGTGGAGGAGGCCGTAGAAGGAGGCTTCTCTGTGGAGGAGACGCTCCGGGATGTTGGCGGGGAGGTTGAGGTCTCCGGTGCGGAGGAGATCGAGGAGGACGGCGAAGCAATCTGGGTTTCTGTCGATGAAAAGATCTTCTTTGGGAGGGGAGAGGTTCCAGTCGTCGTCGAACAAGGCCCCGAAGAAGGAGTCGCGACCTGCGTTCGCGAGGGTCGTCGACGTCGTTTCGAAGATTCGTCCGCCAACGTTGAATTTGATCCTGTCTTTGGAGTTACCCATCGATGTAAGAAGGATGGATTCAAGGTTTTGAACAGAGGAAAGGTGAGAGCTTTTTATTCTTTTTTGTTTTTTTCCGAGAAAGTAATCTTCAATCATTAGCTATGGAGACAAGACAAGAAGACATGAAAAAGATCATATACTCTGGTAATAAAACTTTGGATTCAGATCAAAATTTGAGCTCTTGGGGGGCACGGGAGAGAAGATGTTTTGATTGATATGGGTAATCAAATTCAAAATTGACTCTTTTCGTTTGGATTGAGACAGAGCTCGAAACTGAGGTTCTGGGCACGGGAAGAAGAAGTTTGTGATTAATGGGGGAATCGGAATTTATTACATGATCTGGAGAATTTTTTGAATTTTTTTTGTGAGAAGATGTGAAATTGAATTGTCTCTCTCTCTCTCACTTCTCTTTCTCCGCTTTTATTTCATTCCGTTTACACACAACCGTTCTCTACATTTATACAGTGCCTGCGAAAAATATCCGGACTGCAACAACCGAACCAAAACTTATTTGAATTAAGTGATACTAAATTCTAATCAAGTTGAAAATTCTAACATATCTAAAAGTATGTTATTATAAGAGAAAAAGACTAGGATAGCACCAAACCAAGTTTTTGTTCCCAAAGTAGTATTCAAGGTTCAAAGTCACAAAAATAGATTTCATTAAAGAGGTAAATATACACTTATACCCCTTAGGTTAATTAATCCAAATCTTAGGATTTAGAGTTAAGGGGTGGGGTTTTGGAATTAGGGTTTAAAATTTTATAAAAAATAAATACTAAAATAAAAATAAAAAATTTTAAAAACAGTTTCAAAAAGTATTTTTAAATTATAAAAAGAAAATTTGAAAAAAAAAATAAAAAAAAAATTCAAAAAAAAGTTATAAAAATTTCGAATCTGAAAACACATAATCTGAAACTATAAAAAAAATTTCTTTTTTTTTTATTTTTTTTTTTTTTTTTTTTTTTTGTTTGTTTATTTAATTTTAAACCAAGGGTATTAGGGATATTTTACCCTTTAATGAATGTCATTTTTGTGACTTTCTCCTTTTAATGCTATTTTTGAGACATAAACTTCAAAATGTGTTATTATTGACAATTGCCCTTATTATAATACTTATAATGATTAAAAAAATTTATTTATAAATAAAAGAATTTAGAAAAATATCTTAAATATCCAATAAGATAGTTACAAATTCATGTTATTTATTTTAGATCATTTAATTTTTTTTAATATTCAAAATGGATAGTTTAAAGACAAGATCAAAACTTTGTGTTATAGTTATTTTTGAATACAATTATTTTATATTAAAATTTTAAATATTCAGGTGAAGGTCAGATTGTAAATTAATTACATTTCGAATTCTAACTAAAGAAAGCCAAACCAGATAACAAATTATATCTACAAAAATAAAAAATGAAATCTAAAAACATTGATCCTATCAATAAATCAGTACGTTCTATATCTGTTGAAAAAAATCTCACATCAAAAAATTGAAATGAAATTAGATTATATAATTGAGTTGAGCCAATTTATTTAATGTCAATTTGTTCTAAGGGAAATATTTATAAAATTTAGAGAAAAGAAGATGTCAAAAAAAAAATTAGAGAAAAAAAAAAAAAAGCAAATAGAGCACTACGCGTGGGTCCAATATTGGTTTTATGTTTCGATACTCATCTATCAACCGTAGGATGTTATTGTTCGTAAGATACTGTTTCAGATCCAATGGTTTATATACGGTGTGTTAAATTGCTATATCGGGAGAACATTCTCAGATGATCAACACCTCGGTGGTCATTTGTCAATATTTATCTAAATGTTACTGTATTTATTTCCTTTATCTTTCTATGTACACATCAACTTGAATTTGTGGAGTGGCCAAGAACAACTATAGTTTGTATTTTCCGGGTAACGCAAAGTGCGATGTCCTTATTCTTATTTTTTAGTTATTGACTTACAAAATGATAAGAGGAGACTTTCTTGGGTATGTTATCGATTTTTGAACTATTCAAATCAAACGATATAATAATATACAAGCATTTGTGACTCATTGTATGTCATGTTTTAAATATTTATTTCTTGTACTTATCGAGTTGTAAAATAAATTAGGATTCTAATTTTAAAATAGGAAATTTAATATGGGGAAATCAGTATATATTTAGCAGAAAATATAAGATCTATTTAATTATATGTAGTATGCTTACACAATTTATCTAAATAAAAAATAGAGATTGTTAGTTTATATCAATAAGTTTTTTAAATGCCATCGTCAGAAAGAGTAAATGAAACGATAAGAGAGGACCAAAGGATCACAAGGCTTAGATTTGCCATACATAGGCGAAATTAATATATCCACTCGAGTAAAGACAAAGTATCGGTTAAATCCGGAGCATATTTTAATCATATAAGCTTTTGCATTAAAAAAAAAGATTAGCCCTCCTTGATAAAAAAAAAAAGATTAGCTTATTTTATTTTATTTTTTTGCCCGAATAGCTTATTTTATTTAAGAGACTTTTTTAATTTACAAGTTCAACGTCAAGGAGAGTCATGCGGGTCGTGGACGGCACACCAGCATCGGCTTCTTCTTCGTGTTTTGGTCCAAAACATGATTGGAGGATTATATAAAGTTATAAACCATACTATAATTCTCCAAAAAATTGTCAACAAAACTTGTCCCCATTATTTCCTATTAAAAGTTATTTTGTACTTCCAAGGCATTCTTGTTAGTAGTATGGTATTAAATGGTTATTACCCCTCTTTTGGGGAAGGTAGAAGCCTAAATACACGGAATAAGGAGTTGATGTTAAATACACGGAACCCTAAAAATTAGAAAAATATCTTAAATATCCAATACGATAGTTACAAATTCATGTTATTTATTTTAGATCATTTAATTATTTTTAATATTCAATGAATAGTTTAAAGACAAGATCAAAACTTTGTGTTATAGCTATTTTTGAATACAATTATTATATATTAAAATTTTAAATATTCAGGTGAAGGTCAGATTGAGATTGTAAATTAATTATATTTCGAATTCTAACTAAAGAAAGCCAAACCAGATAAAAAACCTTATATCTACAAAATTAAAAAATGAAATCTAAAAACATTGATCCTATCAATAAATTAGTACGTTCTATACCTGTTGGAAAAAAATCTCACATCAAAAAATTGAAATGAAATTAGATAATATAAATGAGTTGAGCCAATTTATTTAATGTCAATTTGTTCTAAGGGAAATATTTATAACATTTGGAGAAAAGAAAATTTCAAAAAAAAAAATTAGAGAAAAAAAAAAGAAAAAAGCAAATAGAGCACTACGCGTGGGTCCAATATTAGTTTTATGTTTCGATACTCATCTATCAACCGTAGGATGTTATTAATTTTGTAAATTCTGTTAAAATAAGCCAGTTAAACTGAGTAACATTATAGGAGACAACAAATGTATAAGAAGTTTGACACAACATGTAAAAAACAATACAAACGTACCTTAACCCTTGAGTCCTCTTAAATGGTTAATGATAATACATAAGAGGGTTTTTAGTAATTAAACCCCTCAACTAAAAATGAATCGTAAAAAAAACCCTCAACTAAAAATCTTGTGAAATAAACCCTCAACTTTAGTTCCGTTAACATATGTTACCCTCCGTTTAAAAAACCGTGACGGAGGGTGACATATGTTAACGGTTTATAAGTTGAGGGTTTATTTCACTGGATTTTTAGTTGAAGGTTTTTTTCACGATTCATCTTTAGTTGAGGGGTTTTATCACTAAAAGTCATTAAATGTTATTAAATTATTTATTATCATTTTTACATTGTTTTAAGATTTATAAGCCTTTAAAACTAATTTATAAATTTTAATACATTAATATATTTGTATATTAATTTATACATCTTAAATTAATAATTTTTAACACTACTTACAACTTATTATAATTTTGAAATATTAAATTATTTGATATTTGGAAATAGTGATATAAAAAAATTTGTGTGTTTATATCGTCATTGTCAAATATAAAATAATTGAAAGTTTCTAAGTTATATTAAGTCTTAAGTAGTGTCGAGATAATTCATCCATAAAGTCAATCTTTCTATTTAGAGTATGACGCATTTTTTCCTATTTTCATGATTTCTGTCATCCGGCTCATACTTCTCCCCCTTCAAAATAATGCATGATTATTTTTATTCTCATTGATTTCTGAATAACTACATTATATTTTTATTTTCTTGATCAATAATATATTTGAAACATAAAGTAATACAATAAATCAAGAACAATATAGGAAAATAGGAAAGTATGAGCCTCATGACGAAAATCATGAAAATAAAAAAAAGTACGTCATACTCCAAATAGAAAGATTGACTTCATGGATGAATTATCCTCAACACTACTAAGACTTAATATAACTTAGAAACTTTCAATTATTTGATATTTGAAAATGACGATATAAACACACAATTTTTTTTATATCACTATTGCCAAATATCAAATAATTTACTATTTTGAAGTTATAATAAGTTGTAAATCGTGTTGAAAATTATTAATTTAAGATGTATAAATTAATTTTATAATAGATTAATGTATTAAAAATATACATTAGTTTTAAAGGCTTACAAATCAATCTAAAACAATGTATAAATGGATAATAAATAACCTAAAAACCCTTTAATGACTTTTAGTGATAAAACCCCTCAACTATTTTTGAATCGTAAAAAAAAAACCTCAACTAAGTTTTCAACATTATAAACCCTCAACTTATAAACCGTTAACATATGTCACCCTCCGTGACGGGTTTTTAGACGGAGGGTAACATATGTTAACGGAACTAAAGTTGAGGGTTTATTTCACAGGATTTTTAGTTGAGGGTTTTTTTTACGATTCATCTTTAGTTGAGGGGTTTAATTACTAAAAACCCTACATAAGAAAACTAAACATACATACACTATTAATATACTATAATGAATTATCATTAAAATGAATCATTATCAAGGAGAAATCATGGAAGGTGGGTGGCAGAAAATTACTAAGGTTGAGTGAGTCAATACACTCGGCCACGACCTTTGATCGATTTTTTTTAACATTTTGTACCATATATTTGCAAGAAATAAAGTCAAATTAGTTTTCCTCTTTCGTCCACTGCGTATGTTATCTCGCCTCTTTCTTTATTTTTTATATTCAACTGGATATTTCTGTATTTCATAGAATATATTAACGACATTTCTCTTTCTTTTTTTTGTTAAGAAATTACCAACATTTCTCATAAATCAGTAGAGTGTATTCCATGGTTTTTGACATTTACATTGTTTTTTTCTCTAAAAAAAAGACATTTACATGTTTTTTAAAAAACGATCTACATATTTTCTTTAGCTGAAAAGGTTTTGTTTTGATGTAAAGAGTAAACTAATAATGTCCACTAATTCAGATGGAAGTATATAATATATACGAATATTTAATATTTTAATTTCATTTTTGTTATGTAGAAGCTATGAACCTCGGATCGGAGACCTATGTTAGTAAGTATTTTTAATACATGTTTCATGTATAGAAAACCCACAATTTTCGGTTTGTTTTGTTTTTCGTTTTAATGTTATATACATCATTTTCTTTAAGCAAAAAAAAAATTAAAAAAAAAATAAAACATCATTTTCTTTAGTCTAATGTTTATCTCGTTGAATATGTTTATGTTCACACAGCTACTTCTCCTAAACTGGAAAGACGTTCAAAATTTTGAAAATCAGTCGGTATCATGGTTTTGTATTCATACGATTAGATGGAGGAATAACTTTTGGTTAATGAGTTGGTTAACTTGTCACGTTCTCTTTTAGTTATACTTAAGTTATCTCAGAACCACTTAACCACCTCCAGCCACACCTCTTGCTTTTGCTTTTTTCAGGTATTAGGTTAAATAGTGCCAACAATTCGTTTCTGTTTATTTTCCAAATATTTTATATTTTCTTAAGTATCGAAAGAATTTCAAACGTTCTGCCATAATCTGCCCGCTGCTCGAAGTCAATCTTTAGAGTTCATTTTTATGGTGTCCAAAATCAAATCAAATTTGTAATTGGTCAGTTTTATTGTTATTCTCCATGTCTAGCAGACAAATTCAAATTGTAGCTACTAGGATTTGGAAAAGAATGTTGGGTTTTCGGCTCTAGCCTAATGCCATGTGTAACGTGTTATAGGCTGCAGGCATATTTTCTTGTTTTATGGGCCGAATGGAGTATCAGTCCAAACGAAGATTGAAATGTGTTATATAAAACACATGTTCTCGTCCAGGTTTTCTTAGGTTAACAATAACAAAGAAACGACAATCAGAATTGAGATGAATAAGACAAGAGAAAGCACTACAACAAAACATAGTGAATTCTAACCAATTTTCTGACCACTTAAGTTGGTCAAAACCGTTTCCGACCATAAACTGATCATTTAATGACGATCTAAATAAATGGACAAAAAGTGATCGGAAATTACTGACCAAAAAAATTGGTTAAAAAATGGTCAGTAATTTGTGACTGAATTTTGACCACATTATAATTGTCAGAATATTGGTCAGAAACTAATCAGAAAGTGGTCAGTTATTTTAAAAAGTTTAGCCGTTCCCAACGGTTGGGACAGTGGTCGGAAAATGATCAAAAAATATGATTTTTCATTTACTTTGCCAACTAGCCGTTAGTCGTATATCATCTATATAAGGCATTTGATTCATTTGTAATCTACAGACAGATTCAAAGTCAAGAAAACAACACTGAAAATGTCTTCACATATTTTTAACTTTCGTAGATGGATGTACGATCAATGGGATTCAAATGGGCAAATTTCAAAAGAGTTTGCGGAAGGGCTGAACGAGTTCATGCGTTTTGCTGGAAATCAAGAGATTACTTTGAGAGAAGGTAAGACGTTTTGTCCTTGTATTCGTTGCGATAATAGTAAATTCATTCCTATTGAAAGAGTATGGAATCATTTGTATCAATATGGATTTACACCTAATTATAAAATATGGTATTTTCATGGGGAAGTTGATACTGGAAATATGCCTAGTACTAGTGAATATGTGCCGGTTAATTTAGAAGAACCTAGAATGGTAGTTGAATCTAGTGATACAATGCAAATGGTAAACGATGCATTTCGTGAAAACATCTCTTCGTTTATAGAAGACGGAGAGAGAGTTGAGGAACCAAATTTAGAAGCAAGGAGATTTTTTGATATGTTGGATGCAGCTAAGCATCCAATATATGAGGGTTGTAAAAAAGATCATTCTCCTTTATCGGCTGCAACTAGGATGATGACCATAAAATCAGATTTTAATTTGGCAGAAGATTGTGTAGATGCAATTGCTGATTTTGTGAAAGATTATCTTCCCGAAGATAATATGTGTCCAGCTTCTTACGACGAGGTCGATAAACTTGTTTCGGGTCTAGGTTTGCCATTTCAAATGATAGACGTTTGCATCGACAACTGTATGATTTACTGGAAAGTCGATGCGAACTACTTAGCATGTAAATTTTGTGGTAAACCCCGATTTAAGGTCACTAGTGGAAGAGCTAAGGTTCCATATAAACGTATGTGGTATTTGCCATTAGCTGATAGGCTTAAAAGGTTATATCAATCGGAACGCACAGCAAGTGCTATGAGATGGCATAAAGAGCACTCAAGTGAAGGAGAAATTGTGCATCCCTCAGATGCAAAAGCATGGAAGCACTTTCAATCAGTTTATGAGGAATTTGCATCAGAGAGCAGAAACGTCTACCTTGGATTATGTACTGATGGTTTTAACCCATTTGGAAAACATGGAAGGCAATATTCATTATGGCCAGTAATTGTCACACCTTACAATTTGCCCCCCTCTTTGTGCATGAAACGAGAGTTTCTATTTCTCACCATACTTGTTCCTGGTCCAGAACATCCCAAACGATCTCTAGATGTGTTCTTACAGCCGCTGATTTATGAGTTGCAAGAGTTATGGGCAAATGGTGTCGAAACATTTGACATTTCATGCAGACAGAACTTCAAGATGCATGCAGTGCTTATGTGGACTATCAGTGATTTTCCTGCATATGGAATGTTGTCTGGATGGACAACACATGGAAGGTTATCGTGTCCACATTGCCAGGATAGTACTGATGCATTTCAGTTGAAACATGGAAGAAAGACGTGTTGGTTTGATTGTCATAGAAGATTTCTACCAAGTTCACATCCTTATCGCCGAAGCCAGACATTGTTTACAAAGGGAAAAGTTGTTCATGATCCACCACCACCAGAGTTAGATGGTAACTATTTATTGAGGCAGATTGGAGATTTTGGGGCAGATACGACGGCTGAATGCGGTGGAAATGGGCATGGCCCAGTCGATGGTTATGGCGAGTATCATAACTGGCATAAAAAGAGTATTTTTTGGGATTTGCCGTATTGGAAAGACCATTTACTACGGCATAATCTAGACGTCATGCACATTGAAAAGAATTTTTTCGATAACATTATGAACACAGTTTTAAATGTCCAAGGGAAGACAAAAGACAACTTAAAGTCCAGACTAGACTTGCCTGGTATATGTGCACGAGAGGAGCTACATATTATGGCCAACGGAAAAGGTCCTACTCCCAAGTTTAGATTGAGTCCAGCTGCAAAGGAAGTGTTTATTCAGTGGCTATTAAGTAGCGTTAAATTCCCTGATGGATATGCTTCTAATCTAAGGAATTGTGTTGATAGTCAAGAAGAACGGTTATCTGGGATGAAAAGTCATGATTGCCATGTTTTCATGCAACGCTTACTTCCATTTGCATTTGCGGGACTCCTACCAAAAGATGTTCATGAAGCTATTGCTGGGATAAGTGCTTTTTTCCGAGATCTTTGCACAAGATCACTCACATTTGATGGAATTCGACAATTGGAGTCGAACATACCAATTATTCTTTGCAATCTTGAAAAGATTTTTCCACCATCTTTTTTTGATGTAATGGAACATCTAGCAATTCACCTTCCTAGAGAAGCAGAACTTGGTGGTCCAGTTCAATACAGGTGGATGTATCCCTTCGAGCGGTTTATGTTTCACTTGAAGAAAAAGGTCAAAAATTTAAGTAGAGTTGAGGGTTCTATTGTCGCTCAGACAATTAAAGAAGAAACATCAAACTTCTCTGCTTACTACTTTGCCCCACATATTCAAACAAAGAGTAGAAAACCGGGCCGTAATGACGATGGAGGAGAAAAGCCCCATTACATATCCGATGTTCCAGATATCTTTGCACAAGTAGGACGACTAAGTGGAAAACGCAAAAAACGCTGGTTAACAGATGAAGAGATTAGACACTTACATATGTATATTCTTCTCAACTGTGACGAACTACTGCAATACGAAAGGTATAATTTTTTTTTTTAAGTTGTGAATTTTTCACTTCCATAGAAAAATATTCTAAAAGTTTACTGTTGCAGGATCTATGATGCTCAACTAAGGGAGGCCTACCCGTACCACTCTGAAAATCAAATTTTAGCGATAAAACATATGGAATATGCAAACTGGTTGAAATTCTATGTAAGATCATCTTTAATTTATTTATATCATAATTTATTTGCAAACAGTTATTAATTACTAATTTTTGTTATAGGTGGGCATGTGTTTGACTAGGGGTGAAAAAATAGACAATTGGTTCGAGGAGTTAGTGGGTGGTCCTTTGTCACTAGCAGTGAGCTCACCAGCATATTTCACACGTGGTTATGCTTTTAAGGTGTCCCGTGAAGGAAATACTACACCAACGGTGAACTCTGGAATATTTGTGCAAGCTGGAGATACAACATATTATGGTCTTCTCAAAGAAATCTTAGAAGTTGAATATCCAGGAATCATAAATTTAAAATGCATATTGTTCCTATGCGATTGGTACAACCCACAGCTTGGAAGTGGTGTAAGGCATACTGAATTTGGTGTGATTGAGGTTAATTCATCAAAGAGACTCAACAAATATGATCCTTTCATCCTTGCATCACAAGCGGATCAAGTGTGCTATATTTGTTACCCTCGCATTAAGCACAAAAAAGATCCATGGGTAACAGTCACACATATTATTCCGAGGGGTAGAGTGTGCGGAATGTCTGAGAAGGACCCATTGCAGCAAACCTCAGTTGGTTTTGTAGGTTCGATTGATCATTCGGTGGAACCAATACCTTTGACTGATTTTGAAGAAGCAACATTGGAAAATATATTGGAGATTTCCGAAGAGGAGCTTAGTGAATTTGAAGAATGCACTGATTCAGCATCCTCAGAATATTCTGATTCTGAATAATCAATTTCACTGGTACGTTTTATGACATTAGTTTATTATGTATATAGTGACATGTTTTATTTTTAAATTAGAAACCTTTATTAAAAAAAACATTGTATCCAGTGTCCCTTTTTTTTAATAATGTAACTAAGATTAAAAAATATTTAAACGATGTCGTGTAGTGGGTTTTGGTGATAAAGTCAAATTACTTTAACCTATAATCTAAACTTCCTTTTAACTCTGTCGTCTCAGCTTCAGCGGCGGAGAAAAAAAAATTCTCAAGATTTATTCCATACGATGCCTACTCGAGAAGATTTTCTGCGTTATCTTCAACAAAATCCAGTTGGTGATGGAACACCAAGTTTTGTTGACACATTTCAGGGATTTGAGACTTACTTCTCTCAACCAAATCCGGGCAATACCAACTTCAGAGACATTCCATCCACTTCGACTCCTCCTACTGCAGCGCACATCCCTCAGATGACAGTAGATGATCTTCTGGGGCTCCTGGACGAGAGAGCCTCACTGTACTCGACCCACTAAGGCGTGGAAACGCTACTTGGTAAGTGTTATTTGATATAATTTTTTTGATTTTCAGTGACTTGTGGAAGTAAACTTCCATGACTTAAAGAATGATTTTTTTTTTTTTAGGTTTAAGCATGATAATGGGAAAATTTCGAAAGCTATATTAAAGATGATGAAATCTGACCTACCAGGACCATATCCTACTTATAAACATCTGCCTCGTGATGCAAAAACAAGATGGTTCAGAGCATTTGCGGTACTAAATTTATCACTGTAAATTTATCTTTTACTCTTTCTTCATTCACTATAAAGTTTCTTTACTTTCCAGCAACAATTTACTTGGGAACCGAGCATTACTGAAACCGTAAAAATTGCTTACGAGAAAAAGGCACAGAAATCTTTTTCAAGCAATTTGTGTGAATGGAAAGAAAAATGGAAGCTTAACAAAGATCCTCCGGAGTGGGTATCAGATGATAATTGGCTGGGTTACGACTTGATGTGGAAGGATGAAAAAGTCCAAGCAAAGTCTTCCACAAACTCTACCAACCGGAAAAGTGAGCGTGGTGGTTTTGGTATTGCAATACACAACACAGGGGCAAAATCCTATGAAAGGCGCAAAGACGAGATGGTAAATTATACTGTTAAATATACTTTGGCTAATTGTAGTTACTGTGGGTTGATTTTTTTGGTTTTCATTTTGGTAAGACCATTGATAATGGAGGGGAAGAGCCTGATATGCTAGCATTTCTTGCGGATGCACATCGAAGTCGCAAAACTGGTGACATTCTTGACAAAAAAGTGAAGCGGATTGTGGAGACTGTCAAGGAGAAGATAAACGATCAGCTAACTCAAGGTGGATCAACTGAGACAAACCTTCTTACCCAAGCACATATCAACAATCTGGTTTTAAAGGTTAAGTTAGTTAGTTTATTTTTTTTTTGCAAATCTTTGTGCTTTCCTTATATATTTCTCATTCTACAGGAAATCCCTGTCATTAAGGGTCACCGTTTTGGGTTTGGAACACTGCCGGACCCGGGACAAGTACCTTCTTCAGCTTCTTTCATGTCAAATTTGGACCAAGAAGAACAACTACGGATTGCAAACGAGAAGATAGCAATAGCTGATGAGAAGATTGCTATGGCAACAGAGAAGATTGTGACACTGGAGAATGACAAAGCTGAGAAAGATAAGGTTATACAGTATTTGCAAAACTTAGCATCTAAGGTTGTCAGCAAATTTCCAGATTTGCTTCAAGAAGATGAAGATGCAACTCAAGAATAAGTCTTATGCTTGTAGTCTTATGCTTGTAGAAGAAGAAGCTTTAGTAACAAACGTGTGTTACATATTATGCTTGTAGTTTTTTGGTTAAAGCTTTAGTAATGAACTCTATTGTAACTTTAACGGTTGTTTTAAGACTTTAGCAAAATATTTTGCTAAAACTATTTTAATGTTAAATGTTTAAGTAGGTTTCAAGTCTAAAATATATTTGATTTAGTCTTTTAGATTTTCATTGCAATTTTATTGATTAATAAATAATTAAATTAATTAATTTTATAAATGGTCAGAATTTCATCAAGAATAAATGATCACAAATTCGTCAAAAATTTTACAACAAAGAGGTCAATAAGTGGTCAGATATTTGTAGATAAAATTTGACAGTAATACGTTAGAAAATGGTCAGGAATTTTTGACCGTTTACCGACGATAATTTCTGATGACTTTTATGACCATTATTTTGGTCAAAAATATTTGACAATTTTCTGACCAAAATAAATTTCTGACGGAGCTTTTCCGACGACTTTATGTGGTCAGAGATTGGACAAAAACTCGTTGTTTTGACCAATTTCTATCGGATTTGGTGGTCAGAAATCATACTTTTCCTTGTAGTGAAGGAGACATAGCAGTGAACGCAATCTTGATTTACCCTTCTTTCTCTAGTCTATTTTGTACGCTCTATTGTAGTCTCTTGGTCATTGATTCTTATGGTAAACCTAAAGCCATAACAACGTCACATGTTGATCGGTGATTGTATTCTTTTTGATATAGTGGAATTTGGGATCATAAGTTCTTCTACTAGACATACTGCTTCAAGGTTGGGAACTAGTTTTCTCGACTGCAGTAGCGGAGGGTGTCACGACACCAGCTAAATCTTTATTTCAGCAGATTTGTTATGTGTCACTGAAGAATAACTAGTTTATAACTTCTACCTGATACTCCATACCAGAGTTCAAGTTCCATCTACTACTGATTTTTTCTTAAACTTACTTCTATATTGGGCCAAGTCTAATTTCTAACACACCTAATATCAAAGTCTGAGTCCGCCACTACTTGACTATGTTATTTACTTTCAAGCTACGCACTTAGTTCAAAAGTACTTTTAGTCGCAAGCAATCCTTAGGTCATAAATTTTGACAAGTGAGCATCCAAGTACTTGAATTTAAGTTAAAGGAAAAGACTCAGGGAAAGGGGTTTACAAGACGATACATATGATGTCTAGTGCTTGCATCGAGGTGGATGAGACTGCGCGTTATGGGAGGTTTGTGTGCTGGCACACTTCTGTGTTCTTAAAGAATTTTTAATAGATAACAATTGTTGAAAGATTTACCTGGTGAAAATAAAGAGTTGGAAGCTATTATGGTGGATCCATATAAGGGATTAGCAGAAATTTTAGATCTGGTCCAAGTATTTGATCCATTAAAGAGAAATCAGAAAAAGTAAAGAACCTAATAGTTTTGAATTTGGGAATAGAGTCTTAAGGAAGATTAAACATTGGAAACAGCATCAGCCATGTGGTGTACTTTGGATAGACTATACAAATTGATTTCTTTGCCTAGCATAATCTACTTACAACTCAGATTTTATAGTTTTAAGATGGCTGACTCCAAAGTATAGATGAGAGAACCTTGACGATTTTCTTAAGCTCGTGGAAGACTTAATTATGTAATTTACAAGTAGATGTATTACAAGAAGTTTACGCTATTTTATTGCTTAGTTCAGTGCCTCACAAGTATGATCAACTAAAAGAGACACAAAAGAATGAAAGAGACACCCTCAACCTAAATAAAGTCACATGAGCAACAAGGTCAAAAGAGCGAGAATTGATTGAAAGTGGAAAATTCTCGAGATCAGAAGTGTGAATTTACGTGGAAAGAGGCATATCATAACACATATGCAATAAAGGAAGTAAAAATCCATGGAAAGGACATTCCAAGAGTAGACATGATAGATTTAAGTCACGAAAAAAGTTTAACAATAATAACAAGTTGTCTTTCAATTGTGATAAAGAATGACATTGGAAGAGAGAGAGTTCCAAATGAAGGACAAGCAAACCAACCAATTCAGCAAACATGGCGGATGAACCAAAACAACCTTTGGTGTTAACTGCCAACACACAAGACATAATACAGGAATGGATCATGATTCATGGATTATTGGTGTTCTTTTCATATCACACCCAACAAAGCATTTTTGTTTGATTTGGAAGAGTTCTATGGTTGTAGTGTTGATGGCTAACAACACTCACATCAATATCAAGGGGTAGGAAATATCAGAATAGTTAACACAGATGGTTCAAGTTTCATACTCACATGTGTAAGGTATATGAGTGGAGTCCTAATATCTGATGGGATGTTGGAGAACTCTTGAACTAGATACAAAGCAAGAGAACTCATGGTTCACCGGACAGTGTGGGAGGGAGGGTGCAAGTACCTTTTATCCACGACTACTTTACAAATGTTTGAGTATAATTTTGTAAGATAAAGGATTAAGTGTTTTCAAACTTAAAGGAATTAAAAACGGTTGGTGAAAATCAGACATGCAAGAGGATTAAATGTTTAAGAACAAATCAATGACAGAAAATCTGTAAACAATAATTACGGCGATGCCTATTTAAGCTAAGAGCATTGTAAAGTTAGATATCTAAATGAGTTCTTACTTCTAACCTTTAGAGACTTCATTGATTTTTAAATATAAACAAAGTGTGTGTGTGTGTCAGAACATATATTTACTTGAAACTGTTAACTTTTTAAAGTTTTGCTTTGATTAAAACTATTCATCCACCAACACTTTCTTTTGTTGCTACTATTACGTTTCATGAAATATTGTTTTCTTACTATATTATATTGAATTTCATTACCATGAATAACAACATTAAAAGAACTTTTACTTGCTAAACCATCTACTCGATTGAGATTTGTATGACCTATACTGATCTACTCAGAGACTATTGTGAGAACATTATTCCAACAAAAATCGCTGAAGATATCTCAAAACCCCGTTAAGTAACAGAGATCCCCAACCATCTGAATCCACTATCGAAATTCCAATCTTCTCAAGAACTTCGCCGTTGAAACTCGGCTTGACGTCGCCTACTAGCTTGCGGTTACACTTGTCTTCAAGTTTATCAGTGAACCAACCATTCTTTGTGTCCATCGATCTTGTAGTATCAGCTAGCGTGAAGAACTTTCCCTTGTACATGACTTGCCATGTCATCATCACGTCATCTTCACCGGCAGTGATAGCTGCGTTGCTTACGTCGGCTTCGATCTGGAACTTGTCGTTAGGACCAAAGTCGAGATCTTTGCCTTTTTTGTAAACCGATGCTTTCTTTGTTTTAGTTGACACATGGACCATGAAGCTGAGATCACAGAGGGATATCTTGACAGGTTCCACGACTTGATCTTTGCGTCGGCGTTTGGCGTCCATTTCAACAGCGAAGACAAGGTGTTTGCACGAGATGTTGTCCGTGTTTTTCAATACGATCTCATAGGGAGAAGAGCGCTGTGAGGACCTTGCCGTTAAGAGAGCCTTCCATAGATCGTCCGAGGAGAAACACTCTAACCATGTGGTTGAGACACAAGAGGCGACGGCGAGTGTCTGAGGATCCATGTAAGGACCAAGAACGCATAGAGCCTCCCAAGACGGTGGACGTGGTTTGGTATGTTCATGCACGTCATCTTCTTCATGCACAGTGATCTCATCGTCACGTTTGCGTTTCAGGGGGTTCTGTCTCATGGCAGCAGTAGAGAACAAAACACGTGCGACAATGACGGAGGCAGAGGGAGACATGTAGAAGTTATCTGACTTTGTAATTTACGTTTTAGTTTGGAGTGGTTCTCTATGCTAGTGATGATCGTTATTTATAGGGCTTTTACGTTTGCTTTCATAACTCAAAAAGGAAACTCGTAAAAACAATTGGCAATTTTTTAATAAATAAAATTGGATCTTGCTATTCCTCAATCCTCATATGTTTTGATAGGTCTGAAAACTAACTAACTTTTGTTATCTCTCCGTCTTTCCAAATTTAAAAGGAACTGATTAGATAAGATATTGGAAATTATATAGGGAATTCTGAAAGGGATTTCTTTAGAGAATTTGGCTAGAAAATAAATGGGACCGTGTGAAGGCGTTGCGTAAGCAACAACCATAACATGGTTGAGGTATAGTATTCTAGTTTCATATCAAATTTTTGTTTTCTGGCAAATCAAATAACATTATTTTATCAGAAGTTTACAAAATACAAAAATATTTTCACTATGTTTATTGTTTACAAGTAAACTAAGTTCGGGTCGGCGCCTTACACGAGACAAACATTCGGTATACAAATAACCTATACTATTATTTATTTTACATTTTTATATATTACAAAATAATAAATATATATTAAATAATTGGAAAACAAGTAACTCGTACATATATAATTAAATTGGCACGAATAAGTAAATCAAAATAATAACTTTTTTTATTTACAAATTTTCAGTGATATATAAATTTTCAGTGAAATGATGATCTTCCAAATTCACAAATCTGTAATCTGCAAATTGGTAGGTAAAGGGTTTAGGGTTCGAGAAAGAGGAATGCACTCAAGGGGATGAGCCAAAGCCAAAAACAATTTTAATCCAGACGTCTCTTCCATGTTAACCTCATATCCTCTTTTGATTTTCCAGTCAAAGCATTGTACCATCACTCCTATTGCGGTTCCTACTATGATATAAGCTACATTTGATCCAGGACATCTTCTCCTTCCACCGCCAAAAGGGAGGAACTTCATTGCCTGCTCTCTTCTCTCCTCCTCTTGCCATGATACTGAAGAAGCTAGGAACCTCTCTGGCTTGAACTTATTAGGATCTTCCCAATAATCAGGATCCCTCATCACACCATAAGCATTAATAACAAGTGTTGTTCCCTTAGCTATGTAGAACCCTCCAATAGTACACTCTTGCTGAAATTCCCTAGGAAAGACGGCCCCCACTGGGTGCATCCTTAGAGTTTCATTGATGACCGCTTGCAAGTAAGGAAGCTTTGGTAGATCAGTTTCTTGAACCAACCTTTTCTTCCCCACCACAAAGTCGATTTCTTCTCTGAGTCTCTTGAGAATATTAGGGTTGTTGATGATTTCCGCCATTGCCCACTGTGTGGTTGAAGCAGAAGAGTCCCCAGCTCCAAAGAAAAGCTCCTGCATTTGTAGATTTTTATTTATTTAGTTATATTTGGTGTTTGTTAGGATTCTCAATAGAAAAACGACTTGATATTTTAATTACCGCGAGTAAAGCCTTGATATTCTTCCTAGTAATCTTATATTCTGCATTCTCGTCGGCTAAGAATGCATCCATACATTCATTACCTTGGTGCTCGTCCAGTTTCTCTTCGTACTTCACAAGAATCCTTTCCAACAGGTCCTCATATCTACGTGAAACATCCATTATATTCCTTTTTAATAGTGAGATCCCAAGCTTTTGAAGCAGCTTATGAAAAACTTGTGCAAAGAAAAACTCGTGCGACAAGGCACCAAACTCGACACAAAGTTGAGAGACTTTGGTGGCATCATTATTATTATCCTGCGAAAAGCTACTTCCAATGCTCATTTTCCCGAGGGTGTTGGTAACTAGTCTTATTGCTTCCTCGCCTATATCCACGCTCTCTTTCTTCTTCGCCTTATCCAACAAATTTTTATAGAACGCCGCTCTAGCTCAACTTCACGAACGCCACGTGACCGCTCCAGCGCCTGGGGCCCGAGCACCTTAGTCATGATGAGCTTCTTCATGAACTTCCAGTAATCTCCATAAGGAGCTCTGATGAAGCCAAACGATCCAAACACCATGCACTCATCGATCGCAACAGCGCCACGATGACTGAGGCAGAGGAAACAAGAACGATGCGGAGATTGAGGATGCGGAGTTGGAGGAAAGGCCCATACGTGGATGTGATTTTCTGAAATGTCTTGTGGATTGAAGCAAAGAGGAGAAGAAAATCTTTTGTGAAGACTTTTTGGCGAAAATCTTGTGTGAAGAGTTTTTCGTAAGACTCTAGTGTGAATATTTTTTGGTGAAAATTTTCACCAAAAAAGAAAAAGAAGATTAGGTGAAGATAACCGATAACAGGTAGAGAAGGAGGACTCGGAGGTAGATCATTCTTTGGTTTTTTGAAGAGGAAGGCAAAGAGAAATAGTGTTGAGAAGAAGAATAGGAGAGCAAAGATGAAACAACTTTGAAAACAAAAACTGATCATTGCTGCCATTGTTTTTCTAAAGCGATGAGGAGGGAAATGCCTTGAAAAGATTTATATAGGAAGGTGAAATAATGAAGATCTGAAAGTATATAATAGTATTTGTCAGAAATTGCTTATATAAGAGACTTGTAACAATTTAATTGTCTCATTAAACTATTTCTCTTTTCTCTTTGACTTGTGAGAACTTATCTTGTTCATGTGCAATAGTCGTCTGTTATATGGATCAGTTCCGAGTTTTGTGCTGATTTAGGCCATTTTAAGCTGTTAACTAGATTTTGATCCGCGCTTAGAAAGCGCGGGTTTGTTTGTTTTTCATTTATTAATCGAAAATTGATTTGCAAATTACCATTATTTTTGTGTCGAACCATAACAATTGAGTTTTTAGGGTTTTATCATTTTTTTTCTCTTCAAAATATGATATTTTTTTGAAATATGGTAGTTGTTCTATGATAATGTTTGAGTTTTAAGATTTGTTTTCATAGCTGACTTAGATTCATGGTTGGACCTATAGACCCGATACATTGTATATAATCCGGTTCGGATTTAATGAAAAATTCGTTAATTAAAAACCTGATATAACCAGGTAAAAATCCAAAAACTCACTATTAACCTGCAATCTGATACCATTGATCTGATTACAAAATATCTAATAGTAATTTTTTTTTAAAATTGATTAAATTACTCATATATTTATTAATATTACATAAATTAGTGATTCCTTAGAATTTGATAAAATTTTATTATGTTATCCAAATAAAAAATGATAATACAAAACACTTATTGATATGACAATATTAGTTTATTTTCGTCATTAATAACCTATTATAAGTTTGTGTTTTTATTTTAGATTTAAAAATTAATTTTAATATAGTTTTTAAAATTTTCTTGAACACTCGTAATTGCCATATCAATATTATGTATAAAATGACATTATAAATGGAAAAATGATATTCAAATATGTATATGATATATGGTGTAGGATATAGGATTTTGGTTTGTATTGAAAAAATGTATAATATTCAAATGATCTGTTTTGAATATTGATATGTATATTTAAGAAAATGATATTTTCATGTTTGCTAATTTATTTATAGTTTGTAATATATTTATACATATATTATATTTAAAGTTAGTATATCTTTTAAATATATATAGGCCCATTATTTATAGATCTATTTAGGTGTATATGTAGGTCCAAAACCAAAAGACTTAAATGCCATTAATGAATTTTATTCATCCTTTGTAAAAATAAGGATATTTTTGAGAAAGTGTAATTTTCATTAAGTGAATGATCCTCTTTTAATGGTATTGATTTAAAATTTTCTTGAACACTCGTAATTGCCATATCAATATTATGTATAAAATGACATTATAAATGGAAAAATGATATTCAAATATGTATATGATATATGGTGTAGGATATAGGATTTTGGTTTGTATTGAAAAAATGTATAATATTCAAATGATCTGTTTTGAATATTGATATGTATATTTAAGAAAATGATATTTTCATGTTTGCTAATTTATTTATACTTTGTAATATATTTATACATATATTATATTTAAAGTTAGTATATCTTTTAAATATATATAGGCCCATTATTTATAGATCTATTTAGGTGTATATGTAGGCCCAAAACCAAAAGACTTAAATGCCATTAATGAATTTTATTCATCCTTTGTAAAAATAAAGGTATTTTTGAGAAAATGTAATTTTCATTAAGTGAATGATCCTCTTTTAATGGTATTGATAGTGTAGCGAGGAAATTTGTGCAGCAAGTTATCAAGTGTGATCCAAGCACTCGTAATATTGAGTTTGGCTGTTGTTCAAATGCAGTTTTATTTTAAACTAGATTAGTTATCGCGTGACTATGCATGTAATTAATTTTAGATTATGATCTTCATTTAGTTTTTCTTATAAATGTTCTTATAAATGAAAACTAAGAAAATTGATCAAAAACCTAGAAACCTGAGAACTCCACTAAGCAAACCTTCTAAAGGGATCAAAAGATTTAGTGTTAAAAATAACTTCAAATATATATTTCAAATCAAAGTTGACATTAATTGTTGCTTAAAAGCAAAGAAGATGGATGAAAGAGATGACTGCTTAAATCCATTAATATAAGATGGTGAATCAATGGAGATCTGAATGTATATAATAGTGTATATCAGAAGTTGCTTGCTATATTCGTGATCAGGTTAATGGTTGTGTCTCAAGGTTGACTTAAGATGAGGAAGATATGACCAGTGAGAAGTTGACTTGCTCATGTGGAAGAGTTGTGTGTGTCACAGTTCATTTAGTGTACCGACTTTCATACGAAAGCTAACTTAACTATATATTTCATGTCCAAAATTCAACTCAATATATCGGTGTAAGTCTTTCATACAATGCCGAACTTCTGACATCCTATGCAAAATAATGCATGCATATTCATATGCTCGTTTGCGTACAAAATGGCTCATTTTCCTCCAAATTAAAATGGCCTAAAACCTGGAAACTGGAAAGGTTGTACAAATGACTAAAAGACTAAAGCATACCTGGAACTTCCTCTAGGAAAAAAAACGCAAAGGCCAGAGCTGGAACATCGCGGGAAGACGATTTAATGTAATGTCATGCCCCAATATGAGAAAATCTAGTTGATTAAGTGTGGTGTCAGCTTGGATTCCTAGACATGTATGACATTGCTGATTAATCCACTTAAAAGTTTCCATGTCCTAAAATCTCTAATCGATGACTGAAAGGATGGTCACTAAAGTGTTAAGTAAGACATTAATTAAGTTCAAGGAACTTAAAAATAATCTTACTAGTCATACACTTTACAGACACCATCCTATCCATGAATCTTTTAAGATTTGTTTCAGACAGAAGAAAATCTCAAGATTGGATATCTTTCAGTGCTGACTCTCCCTTCTAAGCGCTCAAGCATGCAGCAACTAGTTGGTTTCATTGGAAACATCATGGCAATCTAAATGTCTGCAAAATCTTTGTTCCCCTTTAAAAAAAGTTTCATTTTTTGGTCTGTTTCCATGGTTGCTCCAAGTTATTCATGTGCATTGATTGTATATATATGGATTCGTTTGCTTTCACATCTATCTCTAATGTTCTTGCTACAACATAAAACTTGTTCCACAACGAGATCGTCAGATCCATCAGCTTACAACTTTAATAGCCGCAATATAATTTATATTACATGAATCAGATCACAATGACTTCAACAGAGGAACAGGCTGCAAACTAGGAAGAAGAGGAAGCAGCTTGAGTACTCGGGGTCCGGCTCGAGCTCCCGTAGATGTAAGAGCTGAATCCCCAAAACGTCAAGACCAAAGACAGAATCTTAAACCCACTCATCGGATCATGCATCAATATCACAGCTGCTACACTAGTGATGGGCACTCTCACCGCGTTAAGCACTCCCGCCATGACCGTGGACGCCAGAAACAAAACAGCAGTCGCCCCAAGAACACCCAGCTGAAACGTGACCGCGCTCCAAACAAGAACCTGAACGTACCGAGACTCCCCGCCTTCGAAACTCTTCGCCTCGTGACTCATCCCTTGTAAATCTCTGCTCACAACCATTCCTAGAGTGGTAAACGCAAACGCCACTAAAGAAACCATCACCTGCTGCTCCAAAGCCACGTGGAAGAACCTCCTCCCCAGCAGCTTCACGAACACAAGCTCGGATAAAGCGAAAATGAGCCCGTGGAGCGCGGAGCCCATAATATCCCAAAAGAAACCGGCAAAGTACTGGCGGTTGGTGACGTAATCATACCTGTCAGAGCTAGAATCCAGCGCTATGATAGCCATGGCGCCAGTTATGATCACAATGGAGTTGATGACTGAAGCGTTCATAGGGTTCTTGACGATGAGGTACCCAAACAGAGCCGAGAAGGCGAGGGAAGAAGACGCCAGAAGAGAGGAAGTCGACGCGGGGAGGTAGGCGTAGGCGTAAGCGTACATAAGGTTATCAGCAGCGCTCAAGAAGCCGAGGAGGGTGTAAGCAAGAACAAGCTTTGCGTTGAGAGGTGTTGGTTTGATCTTTCGGAAGATGTATAAAGGAAGCAAGATGAGACAAGTGATTGGCCATCCAGCGACGGCCACCCAAGAGATGATCCATTTGCTTTGGCCGCCGTTTGAGAAGTAGAGACGTGAGAGTAGACTAGAAGCTGGGAAGGCCGTGAGCATTGACGTGCAGCTGAGAGTCAGGAGAATCCAATGTGAATGGGGCTTTGCTTCATAAGCTTCTTTCGTCGATTTCTTGACGTTGGAAACCCAATTTGAATATGAAAAGGAAGCAGATGGGCGCTGCTGCTCTGTTGTTTCATCCATTAGAAGTCCTGAAACATGTTAAACACATAGAACATCAGACAAAGCTTTTGACTTTAGCTGTGAGTTAACAAGACAGAGTCTGCCCTGAATCTTTACGACTAAAAATCAAAACTTTATGCAATTTCTCGAATGGGTTTAGACGCAAAATCGTCTTAGGCTTGTCGCAAACCGAAAAAGATCGAAGCTTTAGCAGATTCTGATGAGTTTATCGTAGCCCTAAGTACAGAAACAAAGATTGTTCAACAAGTTACTTAACTTTTCTATGATTAGAATCGAATTCAACAAGAAAAACCCAAAATTGAGAAAGAACAATTTAAGAGTACTCACTGACTGACTCTGAGTTATCACCGTCTTTGAAAGTTGTCATTTCTTCAAAACCTCTTTTATTCTTTTTTTATGAGTGTTTTCCTTTCAGACCGCAATTATTTCCGGTGAAGAAAGAAACTGATGCGGTAGGGATCACGTGCTTTAAGACCACGGGTGCTTAGCCGTCGGATTCGCTAAGCTAACTATTAACGGCTGAGATCTTGAGATTTTAATTTATGTTTGTTTCTACGATAGTGATCGCTGGCCCGTATGTTTGCCAATGGTTTATTTGCTATGGTTGTTGATATGATATTTTAAAGGACAGTTTTGTCAAGTTACGTGGAGAATCTGTCTCCTTTCTCTCTATTTCTACTTTGTGATAACTAGGATTACATTTGTCTCATTTCAGAAAAAAAAACAAGCTGAGGGCATCTTCATTTCACTTCGTACTTTATTTTAAAATAGACTGAGAAATAAATTAATAAACATAAAATAAAAACATTATTCTATTTATAAACCTTTTTTCTAATTACTCCATTTTTCACTTTATTTTAGAGTAAAATATGGAGTGAAAGTTGAAAATGCCATAAGATGGTCAAATTTCAATCAATCAGTCTGTGTAATATAAGTTATAAGATAGCTCTAAAATCTTATATCATAGATTGAAGAAAGTTTTGCCATAACGTATTTCTGAGATCCAATCTATTTTTGTTCTGGATAGACAGAACACAAATAATATTATCATCGTTCAAGAGATGTTTTATGTGTTAAACAAATCCAGGTGGAAAACACAAGCGAATGAACATTAAAAAAATGAGCAAAGCATATGTTCGTATGCAATGGGAGTTTATTAAAGTTGTTATGAAGAAGATGGATTCTCATAAACTTAGATTGAGTAGATAATGTGACGCATAACGTCTGTTATGTATATCATGTTCTCATGAATGGTCAACCCAGAAGGGAATATTGTCCTAGAAAGGGGATTACTTAAAGAAATCTTTTGTCTTTTTTCATTTTCATATTTTCGTGTACGAAAGCGCTCGTTAATAGTTTTGGCCATGTGGAAAGTCAAGGTAAAATAACAGGGATGTGCATTCGCATGCTAAACATAATTTTAATGCAATATGTAAGCTAGTCTAAGGGGATGGGATTAACTAATGTAGACAAGATACGATCAACAGTCTTTGCTTTCTCCGGAGAGCCGTGGCCATCACCGTATTGATACATACATTGCGACAATGCGTGCTAGATTTATTGCAGCTTCCACAAAACCCCGTGGAAGTAACGATGAGTCATGTGAAATTATCTCGTTATTCATCTCATTCCATGTGTTGCTGATCATGTCTTCCACGTACGCACGTGACTTTTCTTCCGAAGCTCCTGTCTCATTCATGTAACACTGGACCGATTTGAGAACGTCACCTCTTTTCAATTCATCCTACATCAATAGACAAACTCATACATAATATACCACATAAACCTTTTATGTTTTTCATATTTTCATATATATAGTTAATATAATTCTGTTTTCATATTGTCCTATATATTGGTAAAATGTTGACCTCTCAATTATTATCATTTAGTTTTTAGGATAGAAACCAGAGAAGCAGATAGTTAAGGTTCATATATAGTTTCATAAGTTATTATCATGATTTAACTTGTATAATAGGTAGGATATGAATCACTCAAGTCAATACTAAAAAAAAAACAATTCGTTAGAAATGTTGTGACGTTTCACGCTCGTAAATTTTTAAATAATAGTGTACAGTAGAGAAATAATTACTTACCGGCGAAGTTCCAAGGTCGTTGGCTAGGCGTAACACGATTGCAGAGCATCGGACGACATGTTGTTGGTATCGGGACAAAGTCTCCAAGACCTGACTAGAGATTTTGTCGGAAAAGACGCAGTAAAAGTGGACTAACGAAGTTGGGGCTGATATTGAAATCCAAGCATTTTGCATGTACACAGTGCAGAAAAGAAAGAATTTACTGCCTATACTATTTTGTTGTGAATAAATGGATTGTTTATTTTAATCAATATTACCTTGAGAGGTATTTGAGTTCTTCTTGATGAACAGCTTGTACAATATTAAAGTCGATCTTGGCGAATTCAATCAAGACATCATGTTTACTGTACGCATCTATGTACCGTCTTGTCTCTAGCCTTTTCATTCTCCAATGGTACGGCATCTCTAGTGCTTCAACGGCCAGCTCAAGGACATTTACATCGTAAATATTATGATCAGAACTATCTATGAATTTTCTTAATTGTTGGTTTGCATAAGCCCTAATGACTTTATGCAATTTAGTATCCAATTTTGTTGCAAGATACGATGCTTTCGTATAGAGAGATGAGACCTCTTATATCACCACTCTCGAACGTACCATCTTCTATTTTGCTGATGAACACATCAAATAAGCCTGAAAGAAACGTAGTTAACATGCATAGAATTTTAAATATATAAATTAGGATTTCCTGATATGAGGAATAATGATTATTGTACTAACCTTCTGTGACATTGAAACTATGTTCTCTAAGTAGTCGAAATTTGAGTGCGGTGGCATGTAAATCTTCTTTGCCACATTCTCTTACATTATTACGATAAAAATCCGTTAAAATGTTGTCAATCTTACTCTCAAAATGATATGAGACCCCAAGTCTCTGTAATTTGTCGACTAGCTCCAATTGCTCAAGAGGAGTCGCCGTCTCATCAAGCACCTTCCTCACCTTTTCTTTTAGAAAATCTCTATCTCTCACACTATTTGCTCTCTTCTTGGGTAGTACTGTTACGTTAGCTTAGCAAATTCGATTGTATATATATATATATATATTACGATACACAGAAATACACGTACCACATATATATTCTCGAGCGAAAGAAGGAATTCGTGGTCCCAACGAGAAGGCTGATAGTTGGCTGAGCCTCGAAGAGTGTCAACAATAGCAGTAACCGTTTTGGTCGTCACTGATGTCCATGCCAAACGCCGAGGACTTCGAGAAGTGGGTGAAAGCCTAAGAGCATTATGATAAATATGAGTTGAACCAATACACAAAGTAGACATTGAATTATATTTTAGCGTGGCTGATAGTTTGATGACTGCACTCGAGTCAGGTTTATATATGTAGGGCTGGGCAGCCTAGGCTTCATCTTCATGTGTGATAAATATTCGTTTCTGTGATAGGAGATGTAGTTTACTTTTTTACCTCGATTTAGTTTTTTTATATATTTTATCGGCTCCGGTCGGCCGTGGAAGAAACACACTTAGCTATCATACTATCTAATCCGAGTTTAGAATATTTTCCGACTAATGTCGGGGTGGGTCGATCGGTTCACCATGTTAATCATATGGGCTGAAATCCAAATTCATATTGGCCAAGTAATGATAATTTAGTTTTCAAGTGGAATCGAACTCATGACCTAGGTGGGTACACGCTAAACCCCAAAAGATTATCACTAGACTACCACCACTTGATTCGGTATAGTATTTTCTACATCCCAGTTTTTTTTTCTAAATATAAATTGCAGAAATAGATATGATTTTTAGGTAAAAAAATAAGGAATCTGAAACTTACTCTATAAAATAACCATATATAGTTTAGATTCAGATTATATCGGTTCGGTTTGGATATATTCCAAAATAAAAGACAATTTTAAAGTAAAACCTAAAAAAAACACTTTAAATAGAAAAAATAATAATCAAACACACATCTAATTGATAAAATAACAATAAAATTTTGAATCAAACATGAGAATAAACATCATTTATAAACAATATGCACTACTTTATAGAAAAAGTAAATTTGTTATTTCAACAAGCAAAATGTGAAGTATTTATTTGTAAGTAATTGAGTATTTAAGGTATTTATTTAAGTTCTAATACTTTTTTTTATGTATCATGTCAAAATAAACATTTAATTGAGTAATTGAAATACTTATATATGTTTATATTGACTATTAATTTCAGATTATTTGGGTTATCCGTTCGAGTTTGGTTAATAAAGTTCGAATATGTTTTGTAATATCCTACAAAATTCATTAAAGTATTTTTCATTTAAAATCGAATAACGGATCGGATTTTTCGGATTCGGTTCAGATCTCGGGGTCCGGATTTTATGCCCAGCAATAATATTGTGTAAATTCACTTTCTTTATGAAGACAAACACAAACATTAGAATATTAGAAATGATCGGTGATTTCAATCCTGCAAGCTATGCACTCCCGCATGAGTTTCACAGCTCAATTGGGCCACGTTGATATGGTTGGGTTTGTGAGATCGTTGGTGTATCTCATTCGTCGGTATTTTGCCCATCTCCGAAGATGATACTATTATTACAGCACGACGAAATAATAAGAGAACAAGAGCACATCGATAGATACAAACTAAAGCTTTAAAAAATCGATAACATTCATTTTTTTCATGTTCTTGTTTTCCCTTTCTGTTATATGTACCTTTTATGTTGGTCTTCTTTGACTATCTAACACTTGTCTCGAGTAATTAACAAAACTGAGAATAGTCTACAAGGAATTAACAAAACATAACCGAAGATAGAATAATGTCCATAAACCATTTGATTTTTCTGTTCTCTAAACAAATAAAAACTTATGATGTCTGCGGCTGCCGTAAATTAAAAATCGATACTTCGATTAGACCGTTGTTGACAAAATAAACTGAAAAAAAAATCAGTTATCCACTAGGCTCCATGTTTGACTAGCATACGAATAGTTGAACTGGTTTTTGTACCGCAGCTTCTATAACTAAACTCTAGTCAAAAATCAAAATCATTCTGATTCGGTTTATATGGTTTTGGTTGGAGTTATGTTTGGTTCAGTAAAAAATTAATCAACTAGACATGATATCCAATTAAAATTAAAAATTTAGTGATTGTTTAGCAAAAACGCTAAACATTGAAAGCATTCTTATTGAAGATATCTCACACAATTTTTCAAAAATGTGTTAAATAAAATATCATAAATAATTAATTTGGAGATATCAAACTGATAAAAAAAATTGGTATGAAATTTTCATTTCAAAATACACATAATTTATTATCATTATTTATACATATTTTCATTTATATATGTATTAAAAATTTCATGTTAAAAACTCCTCTATAGAAGTGTTCTAAGTGAATGGTGATCAAACACTTAATGGCAATACCAATACAAACCTTAGATTGTTATTAAGAGCATTTCCAAACAGGAACTCTATTTTGAATTTTCAAAAACTCTATATTTGAAATTTAAAGGTGTTTTTCTCTAAAAGCAAAACTTCAAACTCAACTTCAAAACTATTTGAATTTTATAATATAGTCCTTATATTTGTCATAACTAATTTGAATTCACAAAAATTTTGTAAATAACTAGCACATATATAAACATATTACAACAATGTTAATTAATAAAATATTATATTAAAATATATAATTTTAAACAAAATAACTTAATTAATATTAAAATTCAAGCAAAATACTATATTATTCCATAAAGTGATTTTTGTAATGCATATATGATATACTAGTGCATTTCAAAGTAAAAATGGCTCTCCTCATTTTAATTTGTAGATTAAAGATACAAATTTTTGAAATCGGGTGATATTAATATTTGTAAATACATTAGATTAGAACAAGAAAGTAAAAGAGAAACATAAAAAATTTCTAAGAGACTAACTTTTATCGATGATGTTAATACTCGTGAATATATTCAATATGAACAAGAAAAATTGTACGAAAAGACATCATCAACAACAACCATCTTCAGTTACACAAAAAAAATTGGACAATATTTAGAAATTTTGACGGTTCCGGATCAAACTTTCATGACTATTAGTGTTGTTGTAATATTTAAATTTGTGTAATAGTTATGTCTTCATGTAATTTTTTTTTAAATTTGTTAAGTTTCTTTTGTATATTTTTGTTATCTAAATATAATTTTAAATATTTTAAATCTTATTTTAAAATTTTATTTAATTTTATGTGTTAACTTAATTTTATAAACAAAACTTAAGGCGGCATAAACACTTAAACAAAATAAAATATTGAATACAATAAAATTTATATAGTTAACAAAATATAATTACTGTATTATTTTAAGATTTTGTAACGTAAAAATTTAATTAAATCGACCTAGCACATTTCTATCTATATACTATGTGGTAGTATCTACATATACACACGATCGCTCTGATCACTTTCATCGCTTCTCCTTTCTATTTTCTTCGTCCTCCTCAAATCACACCCCTCCATTATTAGTTCACCAAAGAGCCAAAGCCAATGGCTCACTCTCTCGGCCTCACTCAACCCAAACCCACCGACCATCCCAAGGTTTCGTTTCTAACTTCACTCTTAACATTTTGATCTATTTACTTTCGTTGACTCGATTTTATGCTCTGGAGCAGATCTCGTTCTCCGCCAAGGACATCGACGTGACGGAGTGGAAAGGAGACTTACTCGTCGTCGGCGTGACGGAGAAAGACTCGACGAGAGACTCATCCTCAAAGTTCGAGAACCCGATCTTGAACAAGCTCGACGCTCACTCGAGTGGACTCTTGGCTCTGGTCTCGTCTGAAGAGGATTTCAACGGTAAACCGGGTCAGTCAACGGTTCTTAGACTTCCCGGTTTAGGGTCGAAACGGATCGGTTTGATCGGTTTAGGAAAGTCCGCGGCTTTCCAAAGCCTTGGTGAAGCTGTTGCTACTGTTGCGAAGGCTTCACAGTCTAGCAGCGTTGGTGTTGCTCTTGCCTCTCATGAAACTGAATCAAAGCTTAGCTCTGCGTCAGCTTTAGCTTCAGGTAAACGCAAAGTTCGAGTCTTTGGAAACTTATTTGACGCAAAGTTTGAGTCTTTTTATTGTTTGCTTGTGGTGTGGTGGATAGGCGTAGTGCTTGGGTTGTTTGAGGATGGGAGGTTTAAATCTGAGTCAAAGAAACCATCTTTGAGCTCTGTTGATATCATTGGATTTGGAACTGGGCCTGAGCTGGAGAAGAAGCTCAAGTATGCTGAAGATGTTTCCTACGGTGTTATTTTCGGGAGAGAGCTCACTAACTCTCCTGCTAATGTGCTTACTCCCGGTATGGATTTTGTGGATATCAGTGTCGTTGTTTTCATTGTGTCGTTCTAATGGTTTTTGTGTTGTTTCAGCTGTGCTTGCTGATGAAGCAGTGAAAGTGGCTTCTAGTTATAGTGATGTGTTCACTGCTAACATCTTGAACGAGGAGCAGTGCAGAGAGTTGAAGATGGGTTCTTATCTAGCTGTTGCTGCTGCTTCGGCTAATCCTCCTTTCTTCATCCACCTTGTGTATAGACCTTCGAGTGGCGATGTTAAGACCAAGCTTGCACTTGTTGGAAAAGGATTGACCTTTGACAGGTAATCACTTTGAGCATTCCGTTATATGTTTTTTTTTTGCGTTGGTGATGTTTCAGTGGTTGTTGATTGAGAGTCTTGTGTTTTACAGTGGTGGCTACAACATTAAGGCTGGACCTGGTTCGTCAATTGAGCTCATGAAATTCGACATGGGTGGTTCAGCTGCTGTTCTTGGTGCTGCGAAAGCCATTGGTGAGATTAAGCCTCCTGGTGTTGAGGTGAGCTTCTCCCATTCACATTCTTTTGAAGCTAGAGTTTGTTAACACAACTAACCAATTGGTGCTCCACAACCAGGTTCATTTCATCGTTGCAGCCTGTGAGAATATGATTAGTGGAACTGGAATGAGACCTGGTGATGTCATCACAGCCTCTAACGGAAAGACCATTGAGGTATCAGATGATTGTTTATTTATGTTTGAGACTTTTGTTGTTTTCCCCATGGCGATGCTCAAGTGTTGGCAATGGTGTTTTCAGGTCAACAACACAGATGCTGAAGGTCGTCTAACACTTGCTGATGCTCTAGTCTATGCTTGTAACCAGGGCGTTGACAAGGTATTGCGTTGGTCTTTGCTTAATCAATAAGAGAAGCTTGTTTCTGTTAAAAGGTGTGAATTTGAACTTGCAGATTGTTGACCTGGCTACTTTGACCGGGGCATGCGTTATTGCTCTTGGAACATCAATGGCAGGTATATAGCTAAATAATCCTAAAGAAACCATGCATTTGGGATCGTTTTATCTATATATGAAGATTGGCTCATGATGGTTGTTCGGTGATTTTCACTTGGCAGGAATTTACACACCTAATGATGAGCTTGCAACGGAGGTGATTGCTGCATCAGAGAAGAGTGGGGAGAAGCTGTGGAGGATGCCATTAGAGGAGAGCTACTGGGAGATGATGAAGTCTGGATGTGCTGATATGGTCAACACAGGCGGGCGAGCAGGAGGCTCCATCACCGCAGCTCTCTTCTTGAAACAGGTGAAACCAATAACATGATATAAAAAAAATGTGAAAATGACAAAACAATCTGCACATGTTTTTGATCTAAAATAATGTTGAAAAAAATAACAAAATAATATGCTAATAATATTGTTGTGTCTGTCAGTTTGTGAGCGAGAAGGTGCAGTGGATGCATATAGACATGGCTGGACCGGTGTGGAACGAGAAGAAGAAGTCTGGGACTGGGTTTGGTGTAGCGACGCTTGTCGAATGGGTGCAGACGAATTCTTCTGCGTAGATGTAACCTGGAGGATGAGATAAAAAGAGTGAGAGAGACCCTTCAGTTTTTCTGGTGTTGAAGTGATTGCTGGTCTTATAATAAGTTGTTGTGTTTTAAATGTGACAGTAAATTATCATATGTTGAATAAAGGGGTCCCTTTGCTTTGTCGTTCAGAGATGCTGTCTGAAATTTCTTCACTTCTGCATCTTCAACATTGGTCCTCAAGGAAATCCTGAAATTATTGTGCTGAAGATAAAATAATTTGATTGTTACGAAAAAAAAAACAAGATAGACTTGAAAATAAAATACAAAATAATTAATTTATTGAATTGATATTTTGATGCCCACGTTTACAAAAGTATGTGTAGTAGGTAGCCCTCAACTTAAAATATCTTTAAACTGTGTGGCGGTCTCTTCTTTCATTTTTATTTAAAAACAGAAAAAAAAAGAAGACTTCTGGTTAACCAGAATTTGCTATGTAAAATAGTTTTTCTTTTTGCTTTACGGTTTCCAATTGAATTGGCTTTCTCTAGATTCCAAGTTAGTCTAGGGTTCTCCAACTATTTACTGAAATTTGCATGTTTTCTTTTCTCAGGTTTTTGCATGTTGAACCGATTGTTTTTCATGTGCTTTTATAGTCTGTTTAATCTTTGTGAGTAATTTTTTCGCTGTTCAGTGATAGACTGATAGGCCTCTTTACAGGTAAGACGGAGCTTCCTGTTTTCTTTAAAGCCGCAAATGGTGTTTGGATTGGACATAAACTCATCATTTGTACTTGCCTTATTGACCTTTTTCATCTAATGAAAACATGGCTCACAAAAAAAAATGTAGCACTCAACTTAACACCTTTGCCACTTTATTTAAACTTTATGTTGACAGTACAAGATTCGGAAAAAAACAAACAAACAAACTTGATTATCTATTATTCTTTGCAAAAGTAAACTGCGTTTGCGTTTCCCAGACTCTTAAGACATGCGGTTTATAACATTAACAGGAACAAGTTGAAGAGGATGCTTCCTGTGGCTAGTGAGACCAGGCGCTTCTTTAACACTCACTTCCTCCGTCACTTTCCAATCAAAATGATACAACAAATTCGCCAAAGTGAACTCCACCGTACTTAATCCCATATACATCGCCGGGCAACCTCTCCGTCCACTCCCAAACGGCAACAACTCATAGCTCGTCCCTTTAGTTTCCACATTGCTATCCACAAATCTCTCAGGGATAAACTCATCAGGCTCCTTCCACACATCAGGGCTACGACCAATGGCCCATGTGTTAACATGAATCCGCGTTCCGGGGTAAATGTCATAGCCCTTGACCTTGAATCTCGACATTGCCTCTCTTGGAATCAGAATCGGACTCGGTGCGTGTAACCTCCAAGTCTCCTTGATCACCATTTTCATGTACTCTAGACCTTCGAGATCCTCGTATGTCACTTTCCCTTTGTCTCCTACACGTTCACGTATCTCGGTCTGTACTTTCTTCATCACCCTTGGGTGTCTTGCAATCTCAGCCATTGTCCAATCCATTGTTATTGCAGATGTGTCTATGCCTGCTACAAATAAATCCTGTAATGAAAAGAAAAAAAATCTTCAACTATCCAAAATATCCGAAAAGTTTTAAAAACAACAAAAATCAGATGAAAACTATCAAAAATATATATAAAGTATCTGAAATTTTCCAATTAACAAAATATTCTGATATAAAACTATAAAAAATTCTCCAAATGCGTTCTAAAGTATCCAATTAACCAAAGTCAGGTAAAACTAAGTTAACACGTTTAGTTAATCTTTTTCTTTTTATAGTATTTTAGATTTTGGTTCGGAACTCAACAGTAACCACCAAATGTTTTGTGCTTTAGGAACTGAATATTACTGAAACTTACCATAAGAATGGCTCTGATGTGTTTATCAGTGATCCGTGTCGACCCGAGTTTGGTTTCTTGACTCTGTAGCTTGAGCAACACGTCAATAAGATCTTCACGTTCGTCTTCCGTCTTCTTCTTCTCTCGATGATCCACAATAGCTTTCTGGTAAAACGCGTCCAGCTCTCGAAAGCTCTTCCTCCTGCTAGCTTCAAGCCCCGAGATCCGATCAACGATCCACCCAAACACCGGGAAAATATCCTCCGCCGCGAACTTCCCGATCACCCTGTTCGCCTCCGTGAAGATCTCGAGAAACTTCTCGTTGTCTATCCCGCTCCCGACGAAACTCACCCCGAACGCCATCCGACAGGTGAAGCTGGCGACGTACTTCGCCAGCTTCCCCGTCAGATCCACCTGAGATCCTGACTTGGCCGAGCCGGAGAGCGAGCGGACGAGTCGGCTCAGCTCCTCCTCTCTTATGTTCCGGAACGAGTTGGCTCGTTTGACGGAGAAAAGCTCGAGGACGCAGAGCTTGCGGACGTCTTTGTAGTAGTCACCCCACTGGGTGAAGCCTAGGCCGAGCCCGTCGTAGAAGAAGCTCTTGGTGATGGACAGCCTGGGGCGCGTGCAGCAGTCCGAGTCGTGGGCTTTCAGGACTTCCTCCGCCGTCTCCGGCGAGTGGACGACCACCGTGCGGACGCTCCCGAGGTAGACGGTGATGACGGGGCCGTATTTGAGCGAGAGGTCTCTGAGGGTGCGGTGAGGGAGGTTCCCGAGCTGGTGGATGTTTCCTAGGATGGGGAGCTTCGGTGGGCATGGCGGAAGGTTCTTGGAGGAGGGGAGGAGATAGGTTTTGAAGAGGATAAGGAGTGGAGGAAGTAAGAGGAGAAGAAGCCATGGAAACATCTCAGTGGAGGTGGAGATGGGGAAGGAGAAAAGCGTCATTTGTTGTTATCTTCTTGTTCGTTTTGTTGAATGGTGTGTGAGCGTACAGAAGATGAAACTTTATAATACACGAATACACTATTGTATGGTTTAATTTAATTAAGTTTTTGTTTGTGAGAACATCCAACCACACAGATTCAGATTTGGGATGTGATTCATATGGCAGCTGAACCAGTTTTAATATATGATTTAACTTGGATGTGTGTAGTTCATATCAAGCACGGATCTTAAACAATTTTCAACTTTCAACTACTTTATTATTATTATCTCCATTTGCTATGTTTCCTCGTCAGTATTTCTCTCTCTTATAGATAGATATTAGAGCATGTTTATCCCTTGATCCTTAAGTGTGTTTCTTAGTGATTATTTAATATTTTAATTGTACTTAAGTGGAGTTAAGAACCATAGTTAAGAAACTTCCATTTGGAGCGGTCCAATGGGAGTTTCTTAATTAAGGGTTCTTAAGAAAAAAAGTTTTATTTTTTTTTAAATAAAATTTATTTGTTAATTCAAACATATTAAAAGATAACATTTAAAGCATAGATTTTTTTTTGAAAAAAACATAAAAATAAAGACTAGTACAATAATCGAGAATAATTTGGAAAAACATCAGAGCTCAGTAGTTGTCTCCCTCGCCTTCTTCACGCTTTCTTTTGATATGAACTCGTTTTTTTCTTCTATTTCTTTCGACTTCTTGATCACCATAATTAATGGCCAAATTCTCCATTGTTTGATCAAAATATTGATCAAAATAATTATCAAAACTTTCATCATCTACTCCCTCAAAAGTGTTATGAGAAGAAGAAGAAGCCATAGAATTTATATTCTTAATCGAGACTGTTTTAAAAAGGGTTTGTGTTTTGTAGAAAGGGTTTGTAGAAGGGGTACGGTTTGTGTTTTGCGTTTTGTAGAAAGGGTTTGTGGTGATCAAGGAGATTAGAAAAAGAGAGAAAGAGAGATACGAATTTTGATGACTTGATATGAGCAATGAGATGATTTATATAGAGCAAGAGAGATATGAGTTTTGATGACTTGATACAATGAGTTTGACAAACACCATCTCATGACACAAAAAACACAAACACTCTTTGTCTTCTTTATACAAAACCATCTCATGACAAAACGTACAACACATACAAAACCATATCGTGACAAAACCATCTCAGGCCCGCATATACACCACCATCTCATGACCTCTCTTGCAAATCCAACAACAACTCCTGTGACCTCTCTAGCTAATCCGACATCAACTCTCGTGACTTCTCTTGAGTAACGACACCATCTCGTGACCTCTCTTGCTCGCATAACCGAGACCAAGTCTTGTGACTTCTTTGTCTCGTAACTGCACAGAAACAAATATAACATTTCACTTAACATTTCACATATAACTTTTTAATAAAACAGAAAGCTCACATAGTAAACTTAAAACATACATTAAACAGAGCAGCTAACAGAAACAGCAAACACAAACAGCTAACAACTTTTTAATAAAACAGAAAGATCACATAACTTTTTAATAAAACAGAACAGCTAACAAAACAGATCACATAATATAACATAAACTTGAAACATACATGAACATGAAATTAAACATAGAGAGGATTGACTGTCGACCTCAACCCTGTTAAAATTATCAACACAAGAAGACTAAAACATCACTTAAAAGACTCACACTTCCCTCTCGAGATGAACATAAAGAACATGACTACAAAAGAGTTAGTTTGTTACCATTATGTCTGGTAGAGACGAAGCCAATACAGAAAGATGTTTTTTGGCGTCCTGTTGAATTGAAAACGATCATTAAAACAAAGTATACACATATCTAACCAGTAAACACATAAAGAGTAAAAGCTAAAGGATCGTTGTTCCAAGTCAGAATGCAAAACTAACAAAAAAAATTTCTTTTCTTCTTTCCTTGGAAACTAGATGATGAAACGAGAGAGATTGATTCAGTATTAATGCAAAATCAGTAGATTACGTCAAGAGCAAAAACAGAACCGAACTGCTTTGGTTTTGCTTGCGAAGAAGAGAAACTGAAACATCACTTATCTGTGGGTTTCCATGCTTCCTCTGTCACGGAGAAGAGGAGAAGACGAGAGCGAAGACGGAGGATCGGTGGTGGAGGATCGTTGGTGGTAAAGGATCGGTTTCGATCCTTTCTCAGTCGTGACGGAGAACACGAAGGGAAAACAGAGATGAAGAAGAAAAAAAAATGATTTTGGTGAAAAGAAAATAGAACAAAAAAATATACTTTGCCTAAAATGATGACACGTAGGTTGAAAAACTCTCTAATAGTCGGTCACAAAAGTCACCCATTAAAGATCGATAATGTATTTTTTCCTTTATTTTGATTTAATTAAATGTCATTAAAATACTAAGAAACCCATTAAGGATTGCCGATAATCATGGTCTTAGATTACTATTGAACAAAAGTCTTGGTTGTTATAAAAGTCAACATTGTAAGGCTTACCATTGTTTTGAAAATCAGTCAGTCCGGTCCAACCGTAAGTATTAGTAAATCAAGACCGAATGGAAATAAACCTTGGATGTAAATTAAACTGCCAAAACCGATCAGAAACCGAGAAAACTGATAACTCGAATCAATTAAAAAACAGTTTCAACCTTGGATGTAAATTAAAGCTGGATACTAGTTAAATATTCATCTATCTGTATACAGGATGATATGTTAGTGGTGTCCATTCAATAGGGATCAATAAGCTAAAGCAAGACTTGGTGGCTGAATTCAAAATGAGGGATACCGAAATGCAACTAGGGATGTTGAGATAGATATCATCAGGGAAAAGGAAAATGTTCTTAAACTATCACATGAAAACTACACTGAGCAAGTACTTAGAACGTTCAGCATGAGCGAAGCAAACCAATAAGTACACCTTTGGGTTCTTAATTTTGACTTATGAGCTTAAGATAGGAAGAACAGAGAATAAAGATGAGTTTGATGAGTGGAGTTTCTTATGCAAGTGAAATAGGAGCACTCATGTATGTTATGATAGGTTCATAGAACACGCGGTGGGTGTAGTTCCAAGAAAGTTGCATTGAGAAGTAGTGAAATGGATACTAAAGTATCTAAAGAGAACTTCGTGATTAAGTCTATCGTTCACGAGAACTCATAGTTTAAGGTGGAAGGTGTCACAGACACTTTTTACGCTACTAATCTTGTCATAAGACAATCAGTAACATGATATGTTTTTCAGGTTGGAAGAAACACTGCCAGTTGTAGATTGGTACTTCAACACATAGTAGTGCTATCTACTACTGAATTGAAATACTTGGTTCTTGCGAAAGATTTCACTGACGATTCATGGTTGAAAGGTACGATTAGTGATTTGGGTATAATGCATGACGATGTAAAGGTGTTCCCACACTCATAGAGTGCAATACACTTAGCAAAGAATAGGTGGTTCTATGAGCGAACTAAACATATCAATACAAATTTATATTTTTGGAATGTTTATTTTAATTACATTTAAATAAAATTATATAAAGTATATAAATTATAGATGCAACATAATTTCTATTAAATAAACTTGTAAATAAAAATAGTTCAGTGTTTTGAAAATATATATCAAAATATAATACTCCCTCTGTTTTTAATTATAAGTAGTTTTACTTAAAAGCACAAATATTTAGAAAGTTGTTATCTAAAAAAATATATCATTTAATCAATTAATTCAACCAATTATAAAAAGCTTAATATTATTTTATTGGTCACACAATATCCAATAAATGAAAAAGGTGCATTGAAATATGTAAACTACTTATATTGTGAAACAAATTATTTTTGCTAAAACTACCTACATTTAAAAACAGAGGGAGTAGTATTTACAATAACATGTGAAGAATATATAGTTAGTTTGTCATCAGACACTCACTCATAGTTGGCCCTAACATCAATAATTAGAAGCTAGATTATCCATCCTAAATAATTTATATGTATATATAATATTTATATATTTATATGTCATATTAACAATAATCCTCTTTCGCATAATGGTGAGATCATGGAAAATTGTTTAGAGAACGAGTTTAATTATTTGTAGTTAACAGAAATTAGTTTTCACAATTACTTATTATAGAATTACGTTTACTTTAATGCATATATGTATCGAGTGCGTGTATACAATTTCACATGTTTTTGGTAAATGCATTTATTTTTGTGTGAAAGTAGCTGCTAGCTGGTGCGTTGGTTTCATGGATCGCTCGAATAGTTAGCGGGTCATCCTCATTTACCAAATTAAATTAATTTTCTGACTGATAACACAATATATTTTTTGTTTTTCTTATTTCAAAATACCTTTTCATAATTATTCGTATTTTCTACACTAACTCATTCCTACTTTGCTACGTTAGCAAGTTACACCTAACCTACTAAATATAAAATAATTAAATCCCTTTTCTTCGTATTAGAAGCCTTTTGGTCCTTTGAGTAAAAAGATTGTTAGCAATTTTAGACTAGAAAATCTAAGGCTAAACTTTTAGAAAATACAATTATTTATTAGTTATGCAGATTAACAAACAATATTTACATAAACTTTTTCAAAACCTTATATAATGCAAATAAAATCGTTACACATAATCTTTATAAAACGGTTTACTGTAATAAAATATAACTATTAAACACAAATCTTCGTTACAAAGTTATTAATATAATAATTAAGATTGGGAAAATATTCAGACCGAAGAACCAAATCCGACTCGAAAAAATAGTAATGAATCCGAACCGAAACTGATTAAATATCCGAGATTTTAAATTTTAATGTTCAAAAATTAAAACAGAATCCGATCTGAACCAAAACATTTTGGATACCCAAAAATATCCAAATCACAATATTAATTATTTTAAATTTAATGTATATAAAATATTTAAAGTACATGAAAATATCTAAATGTTATCAAAAATATTAACAAACAAATATTTGAAATAACTATTTCTCCATCCATATATCCAAATCAAACAATTTTTCATGTTAATTGATGTCTTTAGTCTTATATTATTTAAGTTTTTATGTTTTATATTATTTTAATTTTTAAATTTTGAAGATTTTAAGATATATTTGAATTTTTAAAATATTTCACATACTTTAAATAGATATTCAAATCCGCAAAGATCCAATCAAATCCAAATCAAAATTTAGTATATTCGAATAAGGCTCAAATCTCTAGTCTTAAAAGTCTGAAATCTGTATAGATGTATATCAAACCCAAATGAATATCCGAATAGGCAGAAATATGGAAACTAATATATAAAGTTTTGTTTAACTTCTTATTTTGAATGCAATATTAAAATATTTTAGTGTAATGTATGATTTTATTTAAAAAAAATGAAAAGACAAAAAGATGAAAATAATCTTTCTATTAAAAATTTACCTTAAAAAGGGTTGACTTTGTAATTTTGTTAACACCGATGCAAAAAGAATCACCGACAGCTCCAAACGAATAAAAATCAACCGTTGATTGGATCAAAAAGAGATCCAACGGTCATAAGTCATCCAATTGCCATGAAGCCTTTCTTCATATAAAGAAAATTCACTCCACTTCCGCATTTTCACGAAGAAGAAGAAGAAGAGATCAAAAGCTCACCAATGGCGATTCTCAAACGACCGATCGCAATTCGGATTCTGATCTTCTTCCTTTTCAGTGTCAACGTCCATGGCTTTTACCTTCCCGGCGTCGCTCCTCAGGATTTTCAAATGGTCAGTTACACACAAAAAATAAAAAAGTCGCAGCCTCGTAATGTGGTTTCGTTTTCTCTCGCTATAAGATCATCAGCGTTGTGATCCGCATAGAGATTTGTTTAATCGATTACGTTGATTCGTTTCTGATTTAGATCCGATGCAGCTAGCTCCTTGTTTGACGAAGAAAAATCTATCTAAAGTTTTTGATCTATTACTCACGTTTTGGGGGAGATTCTGAATCTCAATTTGTCACTAATTGTTTCGTTTATAGATTATTATTGCTTCGTTAGTGTATATGGTGTAGCCATTGTTTGTTTAAACCCGAACCAAACCCGAATGGAATATAGAAAAATTAAATGGATCTTCTGGTATAGAGAGAACCTCGAATATCCCGAAAAAACAAACCGAACCGAACCCGAACATGAATCTAATTTGAATCAGACTTGAATTTGTGATTATGGATATGCAGGGAGATGCATTGATGGTGAAAGTTAATAAGCTGACGTCTACAAAGACTCAGCTTCCATACTCCTACTACTCTCTTCCTTACTGTCGTCCAGAGAAAATCGTTGACAGTGCAGAGAATCTGGGAGAAGTTCTACGTGGTGATCGAATTGAGAACTCTCCCTTTGTGGTATCTTTCTTTTCTTTCTTCACTTATTGGTTATTTCTCTATGTGGGCCTTGATGAGATCTTTCTCTGTCTGTGTTGCAGTTCAAAATGAGGGAATCTCAGATGTGTGCTGCGGTTTGTCGTGTGAAGCTCGATAAGAAAAGCGCCAAGGCCTTAAAGGAGAAGATTGTTGATGAATATCGTGTTAACATGTAAAGGCATTTTCATCCATCTCCTCTGGTTGAATGTGGCTTAAGAGGCGATTTTGGTTTTGTTATGCAGGATTTTGGACAACCTTCCGCTAGTTGTTCCGGTGCAAAGGCCGGACCAGGATAATGTTGTGGTTTATCAGCATGGTTTCCATGTTGGTCTCAAGGGAATCTTTGTTGGCGTAAGAGCTTTTATCATCTGTATTTATGTTGTATAAAGGCAGGAGGAGTTCTGGTTCTTACCTTTTGTACTCTCTGGTTTCTTGTAGAAAAAAGAGGAGAAGTATTTTATCCACAACCACTTGACCTTCACTGTTAGGTTTCACAGAGACATAGAGACCGATTCTTCAAGAATCGTCGGGTTTGAGGTCAAGCCGTTCAGGTAGCGTTTTATGATTCTGTTCTGTTTTTTTTTAGCAGTGTGTAGACTAAAGTCTTATATGTTTTTGTCTCAAAATGCAGTATAAAGCATGAATATGAAGGCGAGTGGAATGAAAAGACTCGGTTAACGACATGTGATCCACATACAAAGCGTGCAGTCACCAACTCCGAGTCTCCTCAAGAGGTCGAAGAAGGGAGCGAGATTATCTTCACATATGATGTTGACTTCCAGGAAAGCGAGGTGAAATGGGCTTCTAGGTGGGACACTTACCTTCTCATGGCTGATGATCAGATCCATTGGTTCTCAATCGTTAACTCTATGATGATTGTTCTTTTCCTCTCTGGTATGGTCGCTATGATCATGCTACGAACGCTCTACCGAGATATCTCCAACTACAATCAGTTAGAGACTCACGAAGAGGTCTTAGAAGAGACTGGCTGGAAACTGGTCCACGGAGATGTTTTCAGACCCCCGGAGAACCCGGAGTTGCTATGCGTCTATGCAGGAACTGGAGTTCAGTGTTTCGGAATGATTCTCGTCACCATGATCTTCGCGTGCCTCGGCTTCTTGTCTCCTTCGAACCGTGGTGGTCTCATGACGGCTATGCTTCTGCTTTGGGTTTTCATGGGACTCTTGGCCGGATACGCTTCTTCTCGTCTCTACAAAACGTTGAGAGGAACAGAGTGGAAGAAAATCGCTCTGAGAACCGCTTTCATGTTCCCCGCGACCGTCTTTGTCGCGTTCTTCGTCCTTAACGCCATTATCTGGGGACAGAAGTCATCAGGCGCGGTCCCGTTTGGTACAATGTTTGCTCTTGTCGTCCTCTGGTTCGGAATCTCTGTGCCACTGGTCTTCATCGGTAGCTACATCGGTTTCCGAAAACCGGCGCTAGAAGATCCAGTGAAAACCAACAAGATACCGAGACAGGTCCCGATACAGGCCTGGTACATGAACCCAATCTTCTCCATCTTGATCGGAGGCATTCTTCCGTTTGGCGCAGTCTTCATCGAGCTCTTCTTCATACTCACCTCGATATGGCTTCACCAGTTCTACTACATATTCGGGTTCCTCTTCATCGTATTCATCATTTTGATCATCACCTGCGCAGAGATCACGGTCGTCCTCTGCTATTTCCAGCTATGCAGTGAAGACTATCAGTGGTGGTGGAGATCTTACTTAACATCAGGCTCTTCTGCGGTTTACCTCTTTCTCTACGCAGCGTTTTACTTCTACACCAAGCTCGAGATCACGAAGCTCGTCTCTGCAATCCTCTACTTCGGGTATATGCTCGTCGTCTCGTATGTTTTCTTTGTCTTCACTGGAGCAATTGGGTTCTACGCTTGCTTTTGGTTCACCAGGCTTATCTACTCTTCTGTTAAGATCGATTGATCTTTTTCATCACATTCTGAGAAAGCTGTCTTGAGAACCTTCTTTCATTTTTTGTTCTGCACAATCTCGTTATAGTTTTTTTTTTCTTTTACTTTGAAAGATATTGGTGGTAATTTTGGGACATGTACACAGAAGCTTTGTTTTATGGTAAACATATAATTGTCTCGTAGTAACGTTGACTTGATGCACAAGGAAGCTACTGATTTTGCTTAATATCAATCTGTTAAATGTCAAACAAGATGCAAGTTAATATTGCAATCCAGTTAAAAAAGATACAGATTTTGTTAAGAGATAAAACGCAATTAACGAGTTCTATGAGATTTTAATCAAACCACTTGAGTAAAGAAGCTTCCACAATTGTTCATATTTTTACTGCGTATGAGATTTAATCTGGTTAGCAATTAATTATCCTACAATTTTTACCTTTCTTTTGTTAGACAAAACTAAAGATTGTTGAAAGCATACTATTATTTATAAATGGTATGTTGTAACAAAAACTAGAATAAATTTAGACTGTTTAAATCTAGTGGATATAACTACGAATCCGATGGACTAGCTAACATTTTCTTAAGAGATTGATGCTGTCGGAGTGTATAAAATAATTTTGGGAATGTGAGCTTGATTCATATCTCCTTGGAGCAAGAATGGCCGGATAGAATTTTTAAGAACCAAAAAAGTTATTTTCATATATATATTTTAGACATAATCATACGAAGGTGTTCTTCGGAGAATTTTTCATCTAACCAAAATTTGGTGGTCAAATGAACATCTGACCAAAAGAAAAGACAAAGTGAACTCAAGCATTCGAGATTCCAAAAGAAACAAAAATTAGCACTTGTAAACCATAGTGATTGGTTGGGTTTTAACAAGTGATTTTTAGTTTTTTTCTATACAGCCATAAACATTATCAATTATGCTTAATGTAGTTTTTAAAGTTAAAGCAAACAAATTAAAGAAAATATTGTATGAGCTTTTTTGTAAAGCAAAAAAAAATACTGCTGTATGAATTTTTTTTTCATTTAATTTCTACAGTTACATAAGAAAATACTACTGAATAAATTTCTACTACAAAATTTCTCATTTAATTTTTTCTATTCTTTATTTTCTCTTTTTTTCCCTTGTTAGAGCATTTTCAATATATACTTCTATATTTTCTTCTAAAATATAGATCTTTATTATAGAGGTGCAATTGCTTTAAAGTATGCATAGAATTTTTCTATTTTTTTAAAAAAATATGGAAAATGTAATTTTTTATCTCTATATTTAAAGGTGAAAATAATATATCTCTATATTTTCATCTATAAATAGAAAAACTTTATTATAGAGGCAAATACTAGATCAAATTCATTTCTGTAATAAAATTTCTGTAATAAAATTTCTTTATTTTAGAGGTAGATGAAAATAGAGATGAAATATCTACCAATAAACCTGCTTTAACAATATCCTAATACAAAAATGTGCCAACAAAATGTGGGAGTAACATCAAATGAAATTTCCACGGAACCATTTTAGATTAATTTCCTTGAGTTACGCATCACACTTCGTGCATTTCTCAGCATCCTCACATGGTCCTTTGATTCAAAAGCTGGTTCATCGTGGCCGTAGAGTACCAAAATAATCACGTGTATCCAGCCTCACACGCATCAAAACTCCCCATCCAATTATAGCCCAACACGTAAGCAATTCCTTCAAACGAGGCAATCGCAGTCACCTTTGAAAGACCTTTCGTCTCCATATAAATAGGCTGGCGACGACTCTGGAGGACCATCGAAATATCAGAGATTAAAGATTTCTGAGAGAGAGCGACGGACGTAGATTCGCCGTCGCAGCTAGATTCGCTTAACATGAAGAGACGAAGAGCGGCGAGGAAATCATCGGCGATGGTGGCGGTTAGCGATTCAAAAGGATTAGATTCGAGAATGGGAAGGAGGTTGATGAGGTTCGAGGAGTTGCCTGGCTATTTGCAGGATAACGAGTTTATACACGACCATTATCGATGCCAATGGTCTCTCAGAGACACCTTCCTTAGTGCCTTCTCTTGGCATAACGAGACTCTCAACATCTGGACGTACGTATATAAAACATAACAATCATTTTGTATCTTTCTTTTGAAATTTGAATTGATTTGTGTTGATTTTCTTTTTATCAAATGAAAAAAATTTATTAAAAGCCGTCTGTGGGGATCGAACCCACGGCCACGGGATTAAAAGTCACGCGCTCTACCACTGAGCTAAGACAGCTGTTTGTATTGTGGTATTTTAACAGGCACTTGATTGGGTTTGTAATATTCATGTGGATGATGGTGGTAAGCTCTGTAGAGACGACGGAGCTTAGTATCGCCGGACTCTTCAACGGCATATCCGGGTAAGAACCCTCGAGGTTAAATTCGTCATTTTCAATTTCATTTGGTTGTTTGTTAATTTTAAACAAAACTGGCTTTTTTGGGGGTTGTGTGGGACCCGGACGATAGAGCGTGGATTCGCCTCTCCAGCAATCAGACTCTGCTTCGTCATGTAAGCTTTTTGTTTCTTTGTTATTTTTTTAAATTTCGCGGCTTATCTTATCTTCTGTGTGATCTATTATAATTAAGACATATGTTTGGCCTTTTCTAATAGTAGAGTGTAGTGGTAAAGTTAATTGCCCCCACCATGTGTTCTTTTCGATATGTTTCTTTGGATCTTTCTTCTCTTGTGTTTTGAGCCCATCAATCTTTTTTCGAAAATCCCCTAGCTTTTGAGTAAAGGGAAAAGAAAATGACGGAAAAAAAGTTGTTTCCCGTTGATATCTAAAATTGTTCGTGAAATCACATGGCTCTATTGATAAACCATTAATATGAATAATATATAGTGAACAAAAATAAATGACGTGAATAAATTACTTTGAAGAATATATAAATATTCCTTATCAAGTTTTTAGAGTAGTTGATGACCACTGGATTAAATCTTACAATGAATCCAACTAAATTTTTCTTCTTTAAGATCTAGTTTGAAATCTTGATTCTCTTAAAAGAATTAGTTACAAACCTGATGAAAATGTCCCAAATAACTTGATCTACCTCTGCTAGGGAGTAAAAGAGATGGTTGTTTTAAAACATATTTTTTATAAAATATATAAACCTTATTTAAAATAAAATAAAAATAAATTATTTAATAATAAAACAAATTAAAAGAAATTATTGTTGTTCTTTTAAATTTTGATAGAAGTAAAGTATTTTATATTTCTGCTAGAGGATTGAATTTGAAGGAATAGAAAGGCAGCCATGTTTTAAAACTAAAAAATCACAAATGGTGGATTTTTTTAAACATTAAATGGTGGAAATTTTGACAAACATAAAGTATCCCCTAGGGCTGGGAAAATAAACCGAACCCAAAAATTCGAATCGAATCCGATCCGATAAAAATGAATCCGAACCGATCCGAACCCGACGTAAATACCGAATGGATCTTGTTTTGTGATATTTTGGGTTATGGGTATTATCCAAACCGAACCCGAATCTAAATGGATATCCGATAGAATCCGAAACATTCAAAACCTCGAAAAGATCTTGTACCAAACATGATCTCAATTCCTAATAAGTATCCAAAATACACTAAAAAATATTGAACATCTAAAATACTTATCTATTACATGAATGTTGGTGGTTATATTACATGAAGGTTGATGGTTAAAGATGGCCGTTGATTCTTGAAGTATTTAGATTTTGATTTTATTTTCGTTAAACAATATTTCTCATTTCATGAAAACTTGATTTTCGTTTTATGCTTTTATTTATTTAGTTTTTTTTTTATCAGTAAATATGTTTACTTTTCGTTTAACTTTGAATGATCACGGTTAATGTTCTTTATTTTTGAATCAATTTTACTTAAGTTTTAGTTACAAAATAGGTACAAATCAGGTATTTTAAAACTGAAGAACCGATTTTACTCATGTTTTGGTTATAAAATAGGTAAAAATCAGGTACTTTTAAACCGAAAAACCGATTGAGACCCGAACCCGAAAGTATATTGGGTTGTACCGGTTCTTTGAAGATTTACTAACCCCGACCCGAACTCGATAGAACCTGAACCGGTCCCGAACCAAACTTTCATATAATCCGAATGGGGCTGAATTTGATAAACCCAAAAAACTGAAATCCGATTGGATAAAACCGAAACCCGATTGGAATCCCGAATACCCAGGCCTAGTATCTCCTCATTTCTCTCCTTAATTTACCACCAATTAAAACTAAAAAGTAATATTTTTCTAAAAAGTATTTACCAATTAGCATACTAATTAGCACTTTTTTTAAAAGGCTCTCAACTATTACAATTTTTTTAAAACTTTAAGGCTTCAATTTAAGATAAAATGTTCAAAATAATTTTTTTCAAAAAATAATTGATTTATTTTTTGTCCAAAAATAATTGATTTAATTATAATTGGACCGTTATATAATATATATATATCAGGTTTTGTATATACTTTAATACTAACCCGCGATTCCAGTAGATGAACATGCATGCTGTATAGTGTATACGTTAACGGGTATAATAAGAATAGGCATGCTGATGCTATATTTGCCCTCCGGTTCACCGGTTGTACTGGGTAATAATATTTTAATTTAAGAAAAGAAAAAGAATGAAACTATGTATCATGGTGGGAACCAAGCGCTCGTAGCTTGGTGGTAAAGGAGGTACAGCTGTACTGCCCGCCACCCGGGTTCGAGTCTTGGCCACAACGGGATTTAACATCCTTTCCGTTGGGGCGCTGGACCCCTTTCGGGGGATAGTTGGGATTTCGGGGGATAGTTGGGAATGTGGCTGCGCAGATACCAGAGTTATCAAAAAAAAAAAAAAATGTATCATGGTGAGAATTATTTCAACAAAAAAATTTGAAAGATACACGAGCAAAATTAATGTACTTAAGCTGTACTTTTTTCTTTTGAATCCCTTTTTAATCACATAACTAAATTTTTAAAGATTCTTTCGCAGGATTCCAACGTGACAGAACACATCCCACTTCTTACGTCTCAAGAAGTAAACCACCAAAACTACCACGAAGCTGTTCCGAAATGGCCATGGCTCGTGTACTTAGCCGGAGCAATGGGTTGCTTAATCTGCAGCTCCGTTTCACACCTCCTCGCTTGCCACTCAAAACGTTACAACCTCTTCTTCTGGCGTTTAGACTACGCAGGAATCTCACTCATGATCGTCTCCTCCTTCTTCGCGCCTATCTACTACGCATTCTCCTGCCACCCTAACTTCCGTTTCCTCTACCTCTCCTCAATCTCGATCCTCGGTCTCCTCGCCATCATCACTCTCCTCGCTCCAGCTCTCTCAGCGCCGCGCTTCAGACCGTTCAGGGCATATCTTTTCCTTGCAATGGGATTCTGTAGTGTTGTACCAGCTTCACATGTGCTTTTCCTTTACTGGGGCCACCCTAACGTGTTATTCGCTCTTGCTTGCGAGCTTGCGACTGGTCTGTCTTATGCCGTGGGAGCAGTGTTTTATGTTAGCCGTGTGCCTGAGAGATGGAAGCCTGGAGCGTTTGACATTGCCGGGCACAGCCATCAGATATTCCATGTGTTTGTAGTTTTGGGAGCTCTTGTTCATTGTGTTGCCACTCTTGTCATTGTGGATTTTCGACGAGCGTCTCCCTGTGGGGTTTAGTAAGAAGATGTCACGTGTCATCTTCCAATTCAATGTATGATTTAAAGTTAGCTGATTATGGATTGTGATATTTGAAATTGAAACATCCGCAATTGTGTTTGCAGTAGATAAATGCTTCCGATATATGAGCAGATTGTGTAACATAGGGATCTTATCATTGGATTCCTCTGTAGACCAAACATCTTCTTCAACAATAACTATACAACTTAGAGCATATGAAGAGCTTTATTACAATAATCTCCGTGTTAAAGTTGGTATTTATTTTTTAGTTTTATAACATCGCTCTACTTGTTCTTGTGGATCAAGATATACGAGAATTTTGTTGATCTTTCAAGAATGCTCTTCTGTCATTTTTAATTAGTGGACCAGCTAGAAGTCTTCTGCTCTAACTTGAATGTTAGGTTTGTTGGGTTTGGGTCGTGAGAATAACTTACTCCAACTGGTTTGTCTCTCACTGTGCTCTGCTTCCTTTGTTCTATTGTGAAGCTTTTACTTTGTTGCGGATGACAGTTGGGTCTTCGTTGGCCTATTTGTTGTTTTTGAATTACTTGGCATGAAGAGAGTTTGTTGTGGCCCAAACTGCTCTCTTTGAGTTCCGTTTGTTGTATATCATCAATACGCACAACATAAACCTGTCTTACCTTTAACAACAAGAAAGGTAGTGGTAAGGTAGGCCATACAGGAGCTAATACCTAGTCCTGTAATGAGCCGTTGAAAACTTTAAATTCTCTTTTGTTCTTTAATGTCAACAAACTTTTATATATTAAAGGGAAAGAAAATACTAAATTTCAGCAGAACTTTAAGATTCAAAAATCAGCTTCATCATTCCAAGCTTCTTTCTTTTTATATTCCTGAGACTTCATCATTATTTTAGAGGAATATTTGACTGATTATTACGAGACGAACTCTTTTGTTTGTATAGTTTAATGAGTTTAGTTTTCTTTCTCAAAAAAAAAAAAACTTTAGAAAAAGAAATTTAGTTGATGATAATTTTCAATAAATGTTTCTTTCTGCTGACCCAAGTTCATAAACTTTCTGCCTTTAATGATATGGACACGGCATCATAATTGTTTTTTTTTTGGGTCAAGCATGGCTAAATGTGAATGAATAAAACTTTCCTTTATTTTGGTCTTGATTACTTTATTAGGTATAATTTTGTCTAATTTAGCATTTCAGTTTCCTTTTGTACATAAACATTTCGTGTTTTTGTAATACTTCTGAACCATCAATTTTTCTTCTGTGAACTTCTGCTCGTCCACAAAACTAGTGTTCTTCTGTAAATCTATCACAGGTACAATAAGATTCTTTCTTTATTCCATTGCTTAGATTCTTGTTCCAGGACATGATTGCTCAGGAACTGTAATTTTTGTTGTAATCAATTGGTATCATGAAGTTAGTTTACAGACCATGAGTAGTATTGAACTGTTCAAACAAAAAAGATTATAGTATTGTTTGCAACTGAACAGATATGGTAGGAAGAAGCTACAGCTTAAACATGCGTGGAGTTGAGTCCCAGGATCTTAGGATAGCTCTTTATGAAATGAAGGAAGATGTTCAGAGACTCCAAGAAGAGTTAGACGCCGAGAGAGAAGCCACTGCCACGTCAGCGAGCGAAGCCATGTCAATGATTCTAAGGCTCCAAGGAGAAAAAGCTGCTTTGGTTATGGAAGCTAGCCAGTACAGGAGAATGGTGGAGGAGAGAATGTCTCACGCTGAGCTGTCCCTGGAGCTTTTGGAGGATCTGAATTACCAGAAAGAAGACGAAATCAAGAATCTCGAAAGCAGGTTATATGCCTACAAATGCAAGCTTTTGAGCTTGGGATGTAAGGGAACCGATGATGATCGTTCTTTTAGTGATATGAGATGGTGTGATAGATCACAAACACCATCTCCAGAACCGGTTGATACAGATGTTTTGGTTCCTGTGGAGAAGGAAGTTATTGAGCAGAGCTTGGATTCTTCAAGAAAACATCAGGAGAAGAATTTAGATTTGTGTTGGGATCAGATCAAGAAGCTAGATGAGCAATTAAAAGAGCTTACAGATTCTATAAAAATGGAGACGTTCTCTGTGTCAGAAACTAAGAATGGAGAAATAAGTGAAGCTTTTGCTGCCAGCTCGTCAAACATTCAAGATATGGTTCCAAAGGTGTGCAAGAAATCATCTAAACGGAAGAGGAAAAGAAGCGTAAAGAGAGATCATGTACAAGGTGGTTTTTCTGAAAATGATGCAGAGTATCAAGCAGAGTTGCAGCGGTTGAGAGAGAGAGTAGAGCAGCTTGAGCGGGCTAGATGCACCGCAGAGCCTCAAACTAGTGAAGTAAAGCAAGAAGAAGAGTTAAGTGTTGTCCAAGCTGAAATGAAGGATTCAAGAACAACTGTGGAGTTACTTCCTTGTTATGACTCAGCTATTGTCTCTGTCCAAGAGGTATGGTTACACCAACTTCTGTAAACAAATCCAAATAGTACTTATATTGATAACAAATTTTGGCATGTCTATTGAAACAGGCAATGCTTTACTTCTGGCTGTGAGACATGCCTGGACTTGGCGGCATTAGAGCGAGTAAGAATACACTAACTGAGATTTCTACAAATAGGAAGATCATCTTTGATTTAATTTAAGAAGTATACAAGCCTATAAGTGTGTCATTAAGGTGTGATTGAGATTGTATTTGTGTTATTTTGTTTGCTGGTAGCAAGATTCACCTTTTTGTGTAGTTGAGCCTTTGGGAAGCAAATATGGTTCTGTTTGCTAGATATTTCATATCAGAGAATTTAGAGAAGAATGAAAGTGAAAGTTACTAACCTGAGGAGTTTTGTGGGTGCTTTGTCATATATGCACCAAAGAAAGTCTGAAATCTCACAATCACCAATGTTATATCCCTTCGTTTCGTAATATTGTTTTGGTTTAGCGTACAAACACTACAAGAAAACATCGGGATACTGAGGGAAAAAATCGTCGGTATGTCGTCGGAATAACGCTATTCCGACGACATACCGACGAAAAAAGTCCTCGGAAATATCTCCTCGGAAATTCATACTTCCTCGGAATTCCGTCGGAAATTTCCGACGGAATTCCGAGGAAACAAAATTCCGAGGAAACTCCGAGAAACATATGTTCGTCGGATGGTTCCTCGGAATAAACCGATGGAATTCCGATGGTCAAATCCTCGGAAGTTTCGACAAAACATTCCTCGAAATGTTTATCGGAAAATTCCGAGGAACATATGTTCCTCGGAAAATTCCGAGGAATATATTTTCCCTCGGAATTTTCCGAGGGAATGGAGTTCCTCGGAAAATTCCGAGGGACAGAACTCCCTCGGAATTTTCCGAGGATTCCATTCCCTCGGAAATTTCCGAGGGAATTATGTTCCTCGGAAAGTTCCTCGGAATTTTCCGAGGAACTCCATTCCCTCGGAATTCCGAAAAAATTTATTTTTTTAAAAAAAATTTAAATTTTTTAAATTTAAATTTAAAATTTAAAATTAAAATTAAAATTGAATAAAACATTAAATAAAACATAGTAGATAATATTCAAAGTTAAATAAAACATTCAGAGTTTTTGGTAAAAAAAAAAAAAAACTACGGGTCTTGGATGTTCGGGAACACCTCGTTCGGGTACATCCTCTTCATCATCTCCATCATCTGCTCGTTGAGCCTCTTCTGGGTCTCATAGCCCGCCTGTTGAGCTGCCATCTGGGTCTCCAACGCAGATATCCGATCATCCTTGTCCTTCAGCTGAGCCGTAAGAACTTCCGGATCAACATATGGCGGTGGTGCAGAAGAAGGAGCAGCCGACCGGGAGCGACGACCCAAACCGACCATACGTCCCTTCTTCTTTGGAACCGACTGAAATATAAAAAACCAAATTTAGATAATATAAATTGATGATAAAATAAAAATCAAGAAATAAATAAATTGAACTTTTAAAAAAAAAACTTACCGATTCAACGATTTCGTTGATTCGAACCCGGGACAAGTTGGTCGAAGCCGTCGAATCGTCATCATCGGTTTGAAGCTGAGACACTTCGTCGTACACCTGAGTTTGGACCAGGTCGACCACGTCCCTCACAAGACCATCATCAATCTGACCGGTCTTCTTGTTGGTATACGCCCTTTTCATTAGGGCGAGATCATCAACCGGCTCGCCCTCATTTTCTTCCGCCTTGAAAAAAAAATAAATTAAACAAACATTAGAAATTTGAAAAAATGCATAAAAAATAAAATTCTGAAACTTAAATAATTAAAGAAAAAGCGGTTGAACTTACCATGCGATCCGCGAGAGTGGCAATAGATTGGACACCCAAGTTATGCTTGTAGATGCCCTTCCCTTTACGGTCGCTCCTGCGGTTGTTGGAGTTGGTGGAAGAAGTTTCTTTCGTCTCTTCCTTATCCCAATGCTCACACAACTCCTTCCATACCGTGTCGTTCATCGACTTTGGGACCTTTTAATTTAAAAAAAAAAAGTTTAATAATTTAAAAAATAGTTTAAAAAATTAAAAATTGTTAATAAATTAAAAACTACCTTGTTTGCTTCCCACTTCTTCTTCCACTCGTACATCTGCTTCCCATAGTTGTCCATAACTTTATGGACAAAATGGTTATAGATAGAGAGCGTATCATCGGAATTCCAGTTGAATTCTTGCTGAAATAGTTTAAAAATAGTTTTTAAGCACAAAAATATAAATAGTTTAATAATTACAAAAAAAGTTTTAATAAATAAAAAATAGTTTAATAAATATAGAAAATAGTTTAATAATTACAAAAAAAAAAGTTTTAATAAATAAAAAATAGTTTTAATAAATAAAAAATAGTTTTAATAAATAAAAAATAGTTTAATAAATATAGAAAATAGTTTAATAATTACAAAAAAAAAGTTTTAATAAAAAATAGTTTTAATTAAAAATAGTTTTTAAAATATTTAAAATGTTTAATAAATATAGAAAATAGTTTAATAATCACAAAAAATAGTTTTAATAAATAAAAAATATAAGTAAAAATTTGAATACTTACCGCAAACTGACGAAACCACAGATGCTGCTTCTCGACGGGGAAGTGAGTGAAAGTCGGATGTCCCTTGTCGAGGGCAGAGTACATCATACGGTTGATCCATGCGCTGATCCCGTTCCCGGATCGGTTGAACCTAATAAAAAGAACAAATTATTAATAATCAATCAAATTTTAAGGATAAAAAATAAAAGTTTAAATTACCATGTTTGACCATGTCCATGTGGATACTCAGTGAGATAGGGAAGATGGTCACGACCGGGCTGTCGAACCAACTCCGCAACGCTCATCACTCCCAGAGGACCGGGTGCAGCAGCGGGACCAGGAGCGGGTGCAGCAGCGGGAGCGGGAGCAGCAGGAGCGAGTAATGGAGAGGGAGATGTATGGTATGAGCTGTGGGGCGAAACGGAATCCTGAACATGGCTGGAAGAACCCCGAGACTGGCTCCCCATACCACCCCGGCTACGACGCTGGCGAGGCCGGATCTGATCATCATTAGACCTGTAAATTAAAAAAAAAACATATTTAAAAATTATAGTTTTTAATCACAAAAATATAAATAGTTTAATAATTAATAAAAAAAGTTTTAATAAATAAAAAATAGTTTAAAAATTTTAAAAATAGTTTAAATAAATCCCAAAAACATAATAATAACGAAAAATAGTTTTAAAAATGTTTAAAATGTTAAATAATTACAAAAATAGTTTTCATAATATTAAAAATGTTTAATAAATATAGAAATTTATATTTTACATATAAAATACATAAAACGTTTTATAACCACAAAAAAATGTTTTTAAATATTATATAAATGATTTTTAATCTTAAAAAAAGTTTTATAGATTTTAAAAATGTTTAATAAATATATAAATGAATTTAAAATGCAAAAAATAGATTTTATATACAAAAAACGTTTTCAATATATATATATAATTTCAAATTCGATTTTTATAACCACAAAATTAATAAAAACTAAAAAAAAAATTCAAATCAAGTGAAATACATAATCAAACTCGATTTTACACAAATCTACCATTCACCCTAACAAAATCTATAAATCTCATTCCAAAATCATCAAATCTACTTAAAAACCATACAAATCTAACCTAAAAGAGTGGGATAGGGTTCTTACATGATTATGGGGGAGGATTAGGGGAGATTCGCCGGAAAAACGCGAGAGAGAACGGTGGAGTCGCCGGAAATCGCGAGAGGAGAGGCTGTGCGGCGCGGAGAGAAAGAGAGAAATGGGGAAGAAGATCGGGCTCGCCCTAATATTATGAGGGGTCCGACGGAAACTATCCGTCGGAATTTCCTCGGAAATATTTTATATTTCCGTCGGAATTTCCTCGGAATTCTTTGATTCAATTTTCCCGAAATATTTGGCGGCTAGGTTACCCGGTTAAATGAAAATATTCCGACGAACAAGGATTCCTCGGAATACCCTCGGTAATCTCCGAGGAATTTCTGAGGAACCAGGGTTTGGGGTTTTAAAACATCGATTATTTTCGCCGTATTTCATTTCTTATACAATTATAATGCATACCATTGAGGATTCTTTGTATAGATGATCATAAACCATGAAATAACACAATTTCAAAAATAATTGTAAGTATTCCCTTTACCGTTTATTAAAGTGTATAAGTGTTTCTCTTATGTTGTGTGGTTTTCGTTCATGTAATCGTAAAAGTGTTTGTTATTGGATAAAACACCAAAGTTCATAGTTCCAAACATCATAATCTGGTTATGACACTTAATGAAGGTTATATACGTGTTATTCAATCCGTAAAACGTTGTTTTCAATTTAAAACCCCAAGTTCCTCGGAATTTCCTCGGAATATACCGAGGAGATTCCGAGGAGATCCTTATGTTCGTCGGCATTTCCTCGGAATATACCGAGGAGATTCCGAGGAAAAAGAATCTATAATCAAATCCCCAATTCCTCGGAATTTCCTCGGAATTTTCCGAGGAAATGCCGACGAACATAAAGAGTTCCTCGGAATTCCCTCGGAAAATTCCGAGGAAATTCCGAGGAACTTTGGGTTTTCAATCGAGAAGATCTATTCCGAGGAAATTCCGAGGAAAACCTATTTGTCCTCGGAATTTCCTCGGAATTTTCCTTTAAAAAAAAAAAAAAAAAGGTCGACGCTAGTCTGTTTCCGAGTCGTCATCACCAGATGAATCTGAATCTGGATCTTGGTGAAACTCTCCAATCACTGGTTCATCCTCTACGTGAACGGCGGCTTCTTCTCCGAAGTCGGTTAAATCGACTACAAGGCCAACTCCACCTAAATCTTCTGCTGCACTTAAGTTGCCGGATGTGCTTGGTTGTAGTGGGTCTTCCAGCTCAGAACTTCCCTGAACTCGGCCTCTCGGGTTGAGTCTTGTAACAGTAACCCATGGATCATCTCTGTTCCTTACCCGGGGGTACTTGATATAACAAACCTGATCGGCCTGAGAAGCAAGAATGAAAGGATCATAATATTGCAGCTTCCGTCTTGAATTTACTGATGTAACACCAAATGCATCTGTTCTCACACCTCGATCTGGAGTGTTGTCGTGCCAGTCACAATAGAAAACAGTACAGCGCAATCCAACCATGCCCAAATACTTGATTTCCAAAATCTCATTTATGTGTCCGTAGTATACATCATCTCCTGATGCAGAACAAACACCAGCATCGTAAGTCGTACTCGAACGTCTCCTCTTCTGAGTTGTGAATGCATATCCTCGAGTACAAAATCTCGGATATGACTTCACAACAAAGTTTGGTCCAACGACCATCTCGCGTATCCAATCGTCAAATGTTTCACCTCTGGCCAAACCATCACTCACATAAGTAAACATCCATCCACCAAATTCTCTCTGCTTCATTTCTTCTAGTTCGTCATCTGTGGCGTATCTATATTCTAACCGCTTTTCTGCCATGAAAATCCTTTCATATTGAAGAACATCTTCGCAGTTGGTGAGTAAATATGTTTGCAAATGACTGCGCTCCTGATCAGTAAGTCGACGGTCCTTTGGTTTTCCGCTAAGTCGTCCAACGTCTGTGAAAATGTCTGGAACCTTCCAATGATATGTTGCCCGTTCGCCTCTATCATCATGCCGAGCAGGTCTTCTGTTTTTGGTCTGAACTTCTGCTGGAAAGTAGTACTCGGCAAAGTTTGAAGTTTCTTCATTGATCATCTGTGCGACTATAGACCCTTCCACCCTACTTAAATTTTTCACCATCTTCTTCAAATGGAACATATACCGCTCATACAGATACATCCATCTATACTGCACAGGACCACCAAGTTCCAATTCTCTTACCAGGTGAATAACAAGATGCTCCATAACATCAAAAAATGAGGGAGGAAATATCTTCTCAAGGTTGCACTGAATCACAGCTATGTTAGTCTTCAAATTTTCAATACCTTCAAGAGTCACTGATCTTGTGCATAAATCGCGGAAGAAACCACTTATCCCTGCAATTGCTTCATGAACATTTCGTGGTAATAGTTCCTTGAAGGCAAACGGAAGGAGGCGCTGCATCATTACATGGCAATCATGGCTTTTCAAGCCAGTAAACTTTCCTTCCTTTCTGTCGATACAGTTACGCAAATTAGATGCGTAACCGTCTGGAAATTCCACATCGTTTGAAATCCAATCAAAGAACGCATCCTTTCCCGCTGCATCAAGTCGGTATATGGGAAAAGGAGCCCTACCACTCTCATCAACATGAAGTTCTGAACGATCACATATATCGACTAAATCGAGTCTTGACTTCAAATTATCCTTTGTTTTACCTTGAACATTAAGGATCGTGTTCATGAGATTGTCAAAAAAGTTCTTCTCGATATGCATGACATCTAAATTATGCCTTAGTAGATGATCCTCCCAGTATGGCAGATCCCAAAAAATACTTTTTTTGTGCCAGTTATGTAGGTTTCCAACACCATCTACCGGAAAATGCTCATGTCCACCGACGTCTGGCGTCCTTTCTGCACCAAAATCTCTAAGTTGTGTCTTCAAATCTTTCCCACGAATTTCCGGAGGTGGACTGTCAAACACCCTCTTGTTCTTCGTAAACAAATTCCTACTTCTACGATATGGATGATCTGGTGGTAGAAATCTCCTGTGACAGTCAAACCAACACGTTTTCCTTCCGTGTTTTAGTTGGAAAGCATCAGTGTTATCTTGACAATATGGACATGATAGCCTTCCATGCGTTGTCCATCCAGATAACATACCATATGCTGGAAAATCACTTATTGTCCACATTAGTACTGCCCGCATTTGAAAGTTTTCTTTACACGAAACATCGTATGTTTCAGCACCTTGAGCCCATAGTTGTTGCAACTCATATATTAGTGGCTGAAGAAACACATCAAGTGATCTCTTAGGATGCTCTGGTCCGGGAACGAGAATCGAGAGAAACAAAAACTCTCGTCGCAAGCACAAGTTTGGGGGTAGGTTGTATGGTGTAAGAATGACTGGCCATAGAGAATACTGTCTTCCACTCTTGCCAAACGGGCTGAAACCATCAGTACATAATCCAAGGTAGACATTTCTTCTCTCATACGCAAAGTCGGGATAGCTTGATTGGAAATGCTTCCACGCTTTTGCATCTGAAGGATGTCTGATCTCACCATCTGTTGAGTGCTCCGCATGCCATCTCATTGGTTGCGCTGTGCGTTCAGACAGATACAGCCTCTGCAACCTTTCCGTCAAAGGCAAATACCACATCCTTTTATATGGTACTGGAACTCTTCCACTCGTATCTTTATAACGAGGCTTCCCACAAAATTTGCATGAAACCCGCTGTTCATCCGCCCTCCAATAAATCATGCAGTTGTCTCTGCATACATCTATTACCTGATACGATAAACCAAGACCAGCTACGAGTTTCTGAACCTCGTAGTATGAGCCAGGAGCTACATTATCTTCGGGTAGAATACCTTTTACATAATCAGCAATCGCATCCACACAGTCTTCAGCCAAATTATAATCCGTCTTAATGCCCATCAATCTTGTAGCAGATGATAAAGCTGAATGACCATCTCTGCAACCTTCGTACAATGGTTGCTTTCCAGCATCCAACATATCATAAAATCTCCTAGCTTCGGCATTGGGTAAATCTTCCCCTCTAAAATGATCATTTACCATCTGCTCAGTACCTACACCGTAATCTACATCCGTTCTAATTGGATCTTCTAATCTAACCGCTGGCTGAGGTTCGCTAGTACTACCATGTTCATAATCAGTTTCTCCATGATGATACCAAATTTTGTAACTTCGTGTAAACCCACTCAAATATAGATGAGTCCAAACATCCCATTGTTTAATAACTTTTTTATTTTTACAATTAGAGCAAGGACATCTTAACATACTGTTTTTGCTTCCGGTTGTCGGTGAACTAACCCCATGAATTCGGTTATACCTTGTTGGTATTCTTCCGTAAGCAATCTCGTGTTCGGATCCAAATGAGGTCGATCGATCCAAGAACGAAAATAATTTGAAGAAGACATGTTTTTTATGAATCAAATTCGTGTGTAAAGAAAGTGAGAGGGAGGATGAAGATATGGAGTGAATGAAGAGGAAGAGGGGTGCTTGTATTTATAGTTGAAATCCTGCCGACAGTCCGAGGAAATTCCGACGGAATTCCGATGCAAACGGCTAGTTCGTCGGAATTTCCTCGGAATTTTTAAAATCCCCCAACGGCTCTCCAACGGCTCTCTAACGTCTATAATATTTCCTCGGAATTCATCGGTTTTTTCCGAGGAATACTAGTTTCCTCGGTATTCCGTCGGAATATTCCGACGAGATGAATTTTCCTCGGAATTCCGTCGGAATATTCCGAGGAAATTCCGAGGAAGCCAAATTTTGTGTTTCCTCGGAATTGCCTCGGAAATTCCTCGGTATATTCCGAGGAATTCATTTTCCGTCGGAACGTCCGTCAGAATACCGCTGTTTTCTTGTAGTGAAAGATTAAGAAATTTACATTATTCAAAAAGCACCTTTAAACATATAATTTTAAAATCATTTAAACAATTATAAAAAATGCTGTACAATTTTATTGGTTGAACAGTTTCCAATAAAATTAAAGCTAACCTTAAAATTCAAAACATCTTATATTTTGAAACAACATACACTTTCTAAAACATCATATAATTAATTTGAACCGGAGAAAGTATTTTTCTTCTGCCACAAGCCTCTATGGTTAAATAATCTAATCCTAAGCAAATAGATGAAGTCCTTTCTTTGGTTAGTTGCAGTTAGAACCAATGTTAACTGTGGTTGCTATCTGGCCAAACTTCTTCTAGTTCTGTCTTAGCATTATCTTCTTCTTTTTTTCATGCTCATTCTGGAACTGAGCGGATATCCTTCACCATCTCAAAACCTTTTCTTCATTGGCACAACTACTTTATAAGAAAATAAAATCCTTTTGTTTCAGTCACTATCAATGAAGGCAAGATTTTCAGTTCACCACAACTTTGTGATTACTCATTGTCTCTGTGTAGCTTACTGGGTGTCACTCTCAGGAAGCAAACTCTCTTGTCATTTACGGGTTTATACCTTCCTCATTGTGTGCGCATCCTGATTTGATAAGTACCTTGAAAAATCAGTGTGATTTTTTCCTTTTGCCCCTACCTCATCATCACATTCTAGTATGTCCTATAGCATCTTCTTTTTCCCAATTATTATTTTTAAGATAGAACTTTGTTTCTAATACAACTAACTTTAGTGACAATAATACAGAAATAGTATATTGACATTTGACAAGTTTGAAGCTTTAATCAGTAAATTTCAAATCTGTATATCAAAACCAATAAAAAAGTTTGAGATTCTTATGTGTGTTTTTACCACCAATGATCCAGAATTTCTTGATTGTTGCTGCAAAATCAAACTTATCATAATGAAACTGATAAAGATGTATATACAAGAAATTACTGGTTTCCTTATATTATTTTTCTCTTCATGAGATTGGCTGTTTCTTGACTCATCAGCTTCCTAAGATGGCATAAAGGGACAAATATGATGGCTTGTTGACCTTTGTTTGATGTTGATGTCACTTTTTTTTTTGAACAACTGATGTTGATGTCACCTATTAGCGCATACTTAGTATAAAATTATTAGACCAATAAAGGACTGTTGATCAGGACTGTGAAGAGATTAAGCAGATAGACATCAGCTTCCACTTGCAATAGAAATCTCTGCCATAATTTTTTGTTTTTTATCCAAAGTTAGGCAAAAAATGATTTATTGATTAGAATACAATGTAATGGAAAGATTAGGAGAAGCTTCATTGCTAGAATCATAGCACATACATAAGCTATGATCATTATTACACATAAACCCACCAAATCTTTAATATAAAATAATTAACTAATGAATGTGAAATAGAAGATTTGGTTGGCTAATTCTTGATCAGAAGATATGGGTTTGCAGATCTTAAACCAAAAAGGAAGACGTAAATCAAAGACTTTAATCCACAAAATCTCACTCTTTTTCTTAAACAATTAAACTAATGAATTCAACAAAAATCACCAAAAATGATTCATAAACCATCATCAAGAAATAGCTTCTCCTTGTGTTCCTTGAGGTTGATTATGGAGAAGAGAAGGAGAAGCAAAGAGATACTCTTTGAGCCGTCCCATCTCATGTGCAACATCGAGCATGTTAGGCCTAGTTGAAGGAGTATACTGAGTACATACCAATCCCAATTCAATCATTTCCAATATGACTTCTCTCCAAAGCTTATCACACCTCTCTGGCTTCCCCTGTGGTTTCCATCTGATCAACGCTTGTTCAATGATTCCCTCTAGAGAATTAGGGTAATGAGACTTAATAAACTCATGTAAGCTTGATCCTCCATTGACAGCAACATCCGTTGGTCTCCTTCCACTCACAATCTCTAGCAGGAGAACCCCAAAACTGTACACATCTCCATGGATCGATGCACGTCTCCCCATCCCATATTCTGATTTAAAAAAAAAACAAATAATAATGTTTAGAGACTAATAAGACAAACTTTAATGATGTTGTTAAGAATGTGTACCTGGTGCAATGTAACCTACTGATCCGCATAACAATCCATCTGTTGAGCCAAATGACACTGAATCATCAGTAGAGACCGTATCTTCGACGCCTTGAACCAATCTTGAAATCCCAAAATCAGTAACCAGAGCGGTCATATCATCATCAAGAAGGATGTTGCTCGGTTTGAGATCACAGTGAACGACTTTGACAGGTGAGTAATGATGCAAGTACGCTATGCCTTCAGCGACATCGCTGCATATACTCACAAGCTGAACCAAATCCAAGCTCCTGCTCGAGTACTCGCCCGGGTATAGGTGTCTCTCCAAGCTCCCATTTGGCATCAACGGCAGAACAAGAGCCTTGAAACCAGGTTTGCTACAGGTCGTGATGATCCTGATCAAGTTCCTGTGCCTAGTCCTCTTCAAAATCTGACATTCTCTTTTGAAACTCCCTGAGAATTCCACCGCGGTCTTTGGATCAAGTACTTTGACCGCGATCTTTGTGTTGTTCCTGAGAACTCCCTTGTAGACATGACCAAACCTCCCTGAACCAACCAGGCTAGAAGAGCTGAACCCTCCCGTTGCTTCGATGAGCTGCTGGTATGATATTCTCGGGTACTTCGGGTCCTTTGTGTTCTGTTTCTCTTCATCTTCCGCCTCTTCTTCGTCGTACACTGTTAGATTCTTCCCAAATCTTGATCTCCGGACAAGAGGGTACCCGAAAACACACAGAAAAGGAGTTACTATCAGAGATAACAGAACCGGTAGTAGGACAACGGCGTACTTGTGCTTCTTCTTGCATGTCTGCATCCCTTTCACAGAGCCGCACAAGAGAGGATCTCCTAGAAAAGACTCGATAGTCAGCTTAGAGAACGATCCTCTGTCAGATACATTTCCGGAGAACATGTTGAAGGAAAAATTCAAGTTCTTGAGAGTCGAAGACCGTTGAAAAGAAGGCGGTATAGCTCCGGTTAACCGGTTTAAAGCCACATCTAACTCTTTCAGATACGGCAGCTGGCCTAACGAAGCAGGCAAAGGACCGAAGAAACCGTTTCTCGAAAGATTCAGATGCTCCAATGCGATGCAGCTTCCTAACTGAGGTGGAATCTTCCCCGAGAGTTCGTTGGAAGATAGATCGATGGAGAGAACCATATCCATCTTGCTTAGCTCCAAAGGGATCGCCCCGGTTAAGTGGTTGCTCGAGAGGTTGAGGTAAATCTTCAGGTTTCTGAGATTGGAGACTACTTCGGGAGGAATCTTCCCTGAGAGGTTGTTGTGAGAGAGGTCAAGAATCTCAAGATTGATGCATTTGCCAAGGCTTCGAGGGACAGTGCCTGAGAGATGGTTTCCGTAGAGAAGAAGTCTTCTCAGCTGAGAAAGGTTAGCGAAACTATCAGGGATCGAACCAGAGAGTTTGTTTCTTGACAAGTCAAGAAGACCTAGACGAGGTATATCCCCAAGCTCTACAGGGAGTTCACCGGTTAAGAGGTTATTCGAGAGATAAACCCTTTCGAGCTTGCTTAGCTTGCAGAGCTCGCGAGGGATCGGACCGGTTAAAAGGTTACTAGACAAGTTTAAAAGGGTCAGGTTCAAAAGGTTTGATATCTCCGGAGGTATAGAGCCGTGGATGCGGTTTTGGTCGAGATGAATCTGCACAAGGTTCACGGAGAGGTGCCTTACGGAAGAAGGCATCTCTCCTCCGAGGCTGTTTCCGGCTAACTCTAGCTCTTGTAGGTCAGAGGAGTTGGCGAGAGAGGCGAAAAAGGGTTCGAGGTTGGTGTTGTTGTTGTGGCTAACGAAATGGTTATAAGAAAGGTAGAGAAACTGAAGGTGTGGCATGTTGGTTATGACTTGTGAAGGTAACTCTCCGGTTAAGAGATTTGATTCCAGGTCGATCCATTTGAGATTTGTCGAGTTTGAAAGCGAAGGCGGTACGTCCCCGACCAGCTTGTTCGACCAGAGAAGTAGAAACCGAAGTTCTCTGAGGTGGCAGTGGTTCTTCAGAGGGATTTCTCCGGTTAGAGAGTTGTTAGAGATGTCAATGTATTGTAGAGACGAGGAAGAGCCGTTGCAAAAGAGCTCGACCGGGATTTGACCGGTTAACCGGTTGGTTCCGAGATCGAGATAAACGAGACGGTTAAGCGAACCAAGCTCGTGTGGGATGTTTCCTTGTAAGAGATTCTCAGAGAGACTTAACTGCTTTAAGGTTTTATGTAATGACCCAATCTCACGTGGGATTTCTCCTGTGAATAAGTTTCTTGAGAGGTCAAGAACGGTTAAAGCGGTTAAGTTTGCGATGGACGGTGAGATTTCGCCTCTGAGATCTTGACCGCTGATGTCGAGCTCGATCACTCGAGTGCTGTCGTTGTTACACTTCACACCGAACCAGTTGCAAACATCAACAGATGATGATGAAGTAGAAGAAGAGACCCACGTGCTTAGAGAGTGAGGATCTGAAACAATGGATGATCTGAAAGAAAGCAAAGAGTTTTGATCACGTTTTATTAACTCATCCTTGTCTTTTGAAGCAAGAACGGTCATGACAATGATCAAGAACGAGAAAGACAACAAAGAACAAGAATCCATTACTTTTGTATTTGTGTGTGTGTTTTAGAATTGAGACAAAAAGAATCAAAGATGGTGTTTGACTATACACACATATATATATTGTATAGACAGAGATATACAATCGAAGAGAGACAGTATCTCTTTGACAATCAAATGTTTGTGCCTAACTGCCGTTTGAAGAAAAATGAAACGTTTATATGAACGTTTGGCGCCTGTGATGTTTGACTTATAAGGTCAACCAGTATGGTGTGAACAAAATGCCACGTGATCATTAGTATTTATACGTATTTAAGTATATGCCGTGTGGTTAGCTTTATCCTTTACCTTAGTTGAGGCGTGTTTCTTTTTGTAGGTGGTGTGCATGTCAGCAAGAAAACTATAGCCTAAGAGGCCTAACTCCATCATATGTTTTGGGCAATTTATATTATAAAACGCCTTAAATTAACCTTTTATTTTGCTAGACTAGATTATAGACTAGTCACGTTCGTGGAATTGGGTTTGAGAGTGAGATTAGTGGATGTTATACGTTAATATATTAAGCAGGTATCATAACAACGAATCAAACTGTATCTACAGAGGTGGTGTATCCTCTACAGTGTCCGATGTGGCATTCCACGTGACATTTCAGTTTTGCCGACCTAAAACAAATGGCTCTTTATTTTATAATCGGGTAGCTAAGCACTGAAATAATACTATTGATTAATAAACATAGCCCACCACACAATGCCATTAGTGTTATATATATGATTGAATATTTTTCTTTTTTGTTTTTGCTAAAAATGATTGATTATGTTGTAAATATGTTTTACAGTCTTTACAACATTTTTACAGTACTTGGTTTCCGATCAAAGTATTTTAGTGGGTTTCATATATAAAACTGTACTTTAGTAATTTTATTTTTTGTTTGTTCATGTTTTTTTCACTAAAAAATATGGAAAAAACTTTACAAACTACTTTCTTCAAAGACTAAAATTTCATTAATTTAAGTGTTGTTTTATGATTACAAAGTTATTTTTATTGATTTATCTTCTTACCTCTCATCAAAACGTATAAAAAATTAAAATGCTATAAAATTTTAATAATCAAATAAGAGTAATATTAAATATTTAATTATTTTTAATATGTACAAAACAATCTTAAACTACATATAACTTGACACCAATATTTTAAAAATTGGTATAGGCGGTGGCTAGGCGTCCACCTAAATGACAAATCGGGTCTAAAAAAGAATTTATAACTTTTTTTTTAAATTGATCTAGACGTTTAAAAAATCGGTTTAGATGTCTATCTAATCAATAATCTCATGTAGAACCCCTAATTACCGCCTAACAAATTTTGAACATTGTTTAAAACGTAAAGAACGTATAAGAAGCATTAATGGTAAAGATTTTATAAGTTTTTTCAAAAATAAAAAATATTAGGTATCAATTATATAATTTTTAGAAAAAATAAATTGAACCATTAGTCAAGTGACACGTGGAAGATGAGTTTCTCACGAAACCATGAAAATCTCTCAAATGAAAATTTTTCTATCATATTTCTTTTAGTATGTCATGCAAATCGCGAAGAAGAAGAATGGCGTGTTGCTCAAATACTATCACCACATAAAGCGCAAACAACAACTACCAGTACTGATGTTTTGAATGAATCACCACTACCTCGATGCCAAGTGGATGCATCCTGGGTGCCGAATTCAACCATCTTTGGAGGTGGATGTGTATTTGATTTCGAGCCAGGGTCTCATACCTACGGCTCTTTTGGGATGAATCAAGTTTCTTCCCCACTTCATGCAGAGTTTAATATCTTGCTTTGTGCAATGAAAAACTCTCTGCGACTAGGTTATACTTCGATGTCTTTCGAATCGGATTGCCTACAGCTGGTAAAGCTGATACATGAAGAAGAAGATTGGCCAAGTTTGGCTTCAGAATGGAATGAGTTCACCTTTTTGGTTTCTGAGTTTAATGTTTTTTCCATTTCGTTTATTAAGCGTACACAGAATGTAAGAGCCGACCTCCTTGCTAAAGGGGCTCGTCTCCAAAATTCTATTTTCTCCCATGTAAACTCTTTGATTCCGACGTGGTTAGCCACACAAGCTAACCTTTTCGTCCTGAATTAATAAAACATGGTGTTTGTTGTCAAAAAAAAAAGAATTGTGAGAGATTATGGCTTTGAATGAATATGCAAAGCAAATTCAGATTACATGAGTCACTAACAATGCAGATAGTACTGCATTTATTCACCACTCAACTATTTAATTGCAGAAAAACAAATGTACAGTTATTATCACCATGCACATAGCAGGTTAGTACCTATTAAATAGTAACATTAACCATTACACAGCTAAAGATTTGCTCATTTCTCAAGATTCTATTACCCCACCAATGGCGAAGATCGGACTCGGAACAAGCTCAAGTGGAACTTTCTTAACAGTAGTGACATACCCAGCTTCTTCCATGTCCACATCTTCCTTGTTCTTCTTCCACGAGTACTGAAGCTTATCAAGATCTTCTTCCACGAGTTTCTCCTTTGAGTTGATTCCAATGCAAGTCCGTATCTCTTCTTGAGCTTTTTTCATGACTCTAGGATTTCTAACGAGCTCTGCCATTGCCCAAATCATGATGATGGCGTTTGAGTCTACTCCAGCTATATATATATTCTAGGTCAACCAAAACACATTAATTAGATGATGGATATTTATGTTAGATTTGTAGAAACTTAAACTAAAGAGAGATTCCTTGACAACAAAAATAAAAATAATAATAATAAAGAGATTATTTGCTTACTGAGATGATTCCTTTGAGATGATCAATGGTGAGCTTGAAAGATTCATCTTGTTCTTGTTTATGTATCATATGTAAGAGTGAGTCGACTATATCAGGACGATCTTGAGTTTGGCTCTTCAGTTGATGATGATCATTAACTATAAGATTAAGAAAAGTATCAATTTTGCTGAAAACGTTGTGAAATCTCTTGTGTTGTCCAGACACAAAGTCTATAAACCATCCAACACCAGCGATGGGGAAAAGATCTGAGAATTTGTAAGAATTTATCCTCTGAGCTTCATACATCAATTCTTCAATCTCTTCCTTATTGATATGCTTGTTTTCCAAGAAACTCTGTCCAAAGGCGGCTCTGAATACAATACTTGCAGATAGGTGAAAAAGGGTTTTGCTCAAATCCACGGGAGATTTCTTCTGAGCCGATTCCTTCAGTTTCTTGATCATCAAGTCAGTTTCTTCCTCTCTTATATACCTAAAAGATCGAACCTTTTTCGCGCTTAAAAAGTTGAGGATGGAAAGCTTGCGTAACTCTCTAGAAACCTCATATGGCGCAAAGGCTATGTCTTTACCATTGCGAGAGAACTTTAATAAGGCAATGGTCATAGGTCTGTTACAACACTCAAGGTCATGAGTTTTAAGAGCTTCTTCAGCTGCTTCACTCGATGAGAGAACCACCATTTGGACAAAACCTTGACGCAAAAACAACACGGGTCCGTGTTTCTTCGAGAGATCGTGAAGGCATCTGTGAAGCAACCCTTGGAGCTGATGTAGGTTTCCGATGACTGGAAGCTTTGTTGGGCCTGGAGGAAGATTATCTTTCATGTTATTGATCTTCTTGGTGTATAATAAGAAGAAAATGGGGATGAATAGAACCAAGAAGAGAAATAGAAGAGTCGACATTGTGTTTTTTTTTTCTTTCTCGTTTCCCTATGTTGTGTACTTGTGTGTTCTTTTTGGTAATAGAGAAACAGAGTCAATTCATATAAGCTATGCAAACCAGTGCATGATGCATCAAACCAAACTTTTACAGCAGACATAGTTTAAACATTAGTGTCAACAACCTAATGGGCGTCATAATGTCACCGTAAATTAAGTTTCCACTAGAAATAAATGCAGAATCACAATAATATTTATATCCATTCTAAATGAATTTTTAAAAACATTCTTTTTTACATACGAAAAAAAAACTTAATAGAACTTTTCAACTCTTTCAGATTTCATTTAATAATATTAATTTTTTGTGGATTTTCTATTTAAGACAAAATTTTAAAATTTTATGAGTCTTTGCTAGGTTTGGACGTTTTTAACTTATACCGAAATCCGAACCTCTAACCGAACCAAATTACCGGTTTCGGACCGGTCATGGATGTAAGAGAAAATCCGACTAGGTTTTAATAAACCAACAGTTCGGAGGTCGGGTCGGGTATATTCTGTTATCTGATTCAAAACCCGGACATAACTGAGTTTAATGACAACACATAACTTGTTATACATATGTCTGACTCTTCGATTCTACCTTGGCTTTTCCTCTTATCTGTGTCGAAAGAACTCTAGTTTTCCAAAAAGGTTTCTTCGATTTAACCTCATAATGACTGCAATATACAATCTGACCTTTATAAATTGTTTAGACTCTCTCTATTCGGCTCCATCTGAGCTTCTAAGGAATCAATCGCACGTTCTTCTTCTTATTTCTTAGTTTTTCTTGGTCCGAGTCTATGTCGATATTTTCTTCTTTTTTTATTTGAAAAAAGTTTAATCTTTTAAAAAGAAGCTTATTTGACTTGTTTATATTTTGATATGAGTTAGAAACTTGTTTGGCATTCTCTAGTCTCTTTGTTTTTGTATTTGAAAATTGAAAATTGAAATTGGTTTGGACTTGTGCACAGACATATTGTTTCCATTGAAGCAGATGGACTCGACATCATCTCTTGATCGAGAAATCCGTAGCAAAGAAGATGAAGCAGAGTTTCAAACTCTAGACAGTAACATAGACAAAAGAAAACAATATAGTGGTGCACGCTCTCAACCATCTAAAGTGTAGCGGATCCTTTTAATAAGATGAAAAAATGTAAGAATATTATACAAGAACTAAAGAGGACAAAGACCGGTGATTGTGCAAATACCGTCAAAAATAAAAAAATTCGAATTCAAAAATGAATTATTCGGAAAAATAAGAAAAAAATATTTATTTTATTTTTATTATTTATTAAAATAATTATGTACATTCAAGTATCTATAAAACAATGATAGAATAGTTTTTTACCTCTTTAATGAGACTTTTTTTGATCATTTTTTTTAGAGCAAATTAGCTCAATATACTGAAAAGAATGGGATACCATTGAATTGAGGGAAAATGGTAGTGATAGGGAGAAAAAAATTGAAGGAAAATAGAGTATGAAGTGCAAATAGAAAGGAAGTTGTGTGTAGAGAGTACAAATACTCTTTTTTTTTATTGTGAACTTTTTTAGTAAATAAACCTTAAAAAATCATTTGTGAGAACTGTTTTTTTAACGTTCATTTTTTTATTAATTTCTGGAAATATAATGGAAATTTGTTTTTAGGGAGAAATATCTATTGAGATAAAAACAAAAGAGTAGAGGTTTTAGAGAGGTTTGTTGGATTGTTGTTCCCTTCACAAAATTTCTATTCTCTCTTCTTCAAATGTTCATAAGACCTTATCTTCTATCTCCTCCACCTTCCTCCTCCTCCCATGGCTTCCCCCGCGGCGCCTTCTCCTTCTCTCTCCCTATACCAAACCTCTCTCTTTCACCCCCAAACTTCCCTCGTCACCTGGCTTAAACCTCCTTCCTCCTCCGCCCTCTTCCGCCGCAAACCCACCAAACGCCTCCTACCTCCGATCTCAGCAGCTTCTTCCTCCTCCTCTTCCACCTCTCTCTCCCTCACCGAGAAGCCCACCACCGTCCATTTCCACGGAAACCTCATCGAGACCTTCGAGAGCCACGACTCCTTCGCCGGAGCCATCAAAGGAGCCGCCTTTACCGAGAATCCCGTCGAAAGGAACGAACTTTCCGCAACGAGGAGGCTCTTCACGCAAGACCCACCATGGATCTCCGCCTTGTTCCTCAAGGGTCTGACTAAAATGACTGTGAAGATCGAGCGGAAGGACATCGACAAGAGGAAGTTCGATTCCCTGAGGAGGCGGCAGGTGAAGGAGGAGACAGAGGCCTGGGAGAGGATGGTTGAAGAGTACAGAGACTTGGAGAAGGAGATGTGCGAGAAGAGCCTCGCTCCCAACTTGCCTTACGTGAAACACATGTTCCTGGGTTGGTTCCAGCCGTTGAAAGAGGTGATAGAGAGGGAGCAGAGGCTGCAGAAGAACAAGAGCAAGAAGGTCAGAGCGGCTTATGCGCCTCACATCGAGCTCTTGCCTGCTGATAAAATGGCTGTTATTGTGATGCATAAGATGATGGGTTTGGTTATGTCTGGACATGAGGATGGGTGTATCCAAGTTGTTCAAGCTGCTGTTAGTATTGGCATAGCTATAGAGCATGAGGTATGGGTTTAGTATAGTTTATTGGAGAAGTAAAGCAGTTATGAATGAGTGGTGGTTTTTGCCTTTTTGGTTTGGTTTTTTTTTAGGTGAGGATTCATAACTTCTTGAAGAGAACTCGGAAGAACAATGCAGGGGACTCACAGGAGGAGTTGAAGGATAAGCAGTTGCTTAGGAAACGTGTCAACAGTTTGATTCGTAGGAAAAGGATTATTGATGCATTAAAAGTGGTGAAAAGTGAAGGTATCAAACCATGGGGGCGAGCTACACAAGCTAAGGTCTGTGGCATTTTTAAACTCTTTTGATGACAGTCTTTATGGTTGGACTCATATCAGAAAAAAATTCAGCTTGGAAGCCGTCTGCTAGAACTATTGATGGAAACAGCTTATGTGCAACCTCCACTGACCCAGTCAGGAGACTCTATACCCGAGTTTCGACCTGCTTTCAGACACAAATTTAAAACCGTCACCAAGTATCCAGGGTAATCCATATTCAACATCGTACTAGTGTAATGAGTACCTATAAGTTTGCTTATCTCTGGAAGTTTGGACTTTGTAGGTCAAAGCTGGTGAGGAGATATGGGGTTATTGAATGTGACTCGCTTCTCCTTGCAGGACTGGATAAATCTGTGAGTTAAGATGTCTCTTTGATTTATAGCTATGTCATATATGAACTAGTAAATGATCTTTCATTGTTCTTGTCTCTCATGCAGGCTAAGCATATGTTAATTCCTTATGTTCCAATGTTGGTACCACCAAAGAGATGGAGAGGGTATGGTTTGATCAAATCCTTTTTGTTCTTTGGCTCTAGATTTTATTCCCTTACATATTAATCATGCCCCTATTACTGAAAAACCTCACGCTCACACGTTATGTGTAGATATGACAAGGGTGGTTATTTGTTTTTGCCTTCCTACATTATGCGTACTCATGGATCCAAAAAGCAGCAAGATGCACTTAAAGATATTAGTTCCAAGACTGCCCATAGAGTATTTGAGGTACATTTGTATCTTTGCTTTTATATTATGTGTGTTTGCTGTTTCTTTCTGGTAGTGTTTTACATAAATGTTCTAAAACCGTAACTTGAACAGGCGTTGGATACACTTGGGAACACCAAGTGGAGAGTTAATAGGAAAATACTTGATGTGGTAGAAAGGCTCTGGGCTGATGGAGGCAACATTGCAGGCTTAGTTAATCGGGAAGACGTAAGTAAATAGGATTCTTATAGGTTTTACTTTTCAGGGTTTCATTTTAAGAGCCAACCTTGTTTGCTGTTTAGGTTCCCATACCAGAGAAACCTTCCTCTGAGGATCCAGAAGAACTCCAATCCTGGAAATGGAGTGTACGAAAGGCCAAGAAGACCAACAGAGAGAGACATTCTCTAAGATGTGATGTTGAGCTCAAGCTTTCTGTAAGAAATTCGTTTTGTTCTGTCTTGGCCTACTAGAGAATATATGGACTGAAGTTAATGAGTTCAGGTGGCTAGAAAAATGAAAGACGAGGAAGGATTCTACTACCCTCACAATCTCGACTTCAGGGGCCGTGCATACCCAATGCATCCTCATCTGAATCATCTGAGTTCTGATCTCTGCCGTGGAACCCTTGAGTTTGCTGAAGGACGACCGCTTGGAAAGTCAGGCTTGTACTGGCTGAAAATACATTTAGCGAACCTCTACGCAGGCGGTGTTGAAAAGCTTTCGCACGAGGGGCGTCTGGCTTTTGTGGAAAACCATTTGGATGATATAATGGACTCAGCTGAAAATGCTATTCATGGGAGACGATGGTGGTTGAAGGCTGAGGATCCGTTTCAGTGTTTAGCTGCTTGTGTAGTACTGGCACAGGCCTTGAAAAGTCCTTCTCCTTACTCTGTAATCTCCCACTTGCCTATACATCAGGTAAGCCCCATAAAAATTTATATTTCATTTGTTAGCTCCTAATCTACTTTTTTTTTCTTTTTCTTAAATCATTTGTTATGTGCAGGATGGGTCATGCAATGGTCTACAACATTATGCAGCTTTGGGAAGAGATAGTGTAAGTTCTCTATTATGCCTTTTGTCTTGTTTAAAGTCATATGCAATCTCATATAGTTATCGTCTTGTAAACTGGCTTTTCTCAGTTTGAAGCTGCGGCAGTTAATCTAGTTGCGGGAGAAAAACCAGCTGATGTCTATTCTGAGATTTCATTGAGGTAGTAATCATATCATGCGATGCTGTCAATACGTTTATTCGGAGTTAGAATCATACCATGCGTTTGTTTCTGATGATTTTCCTCTTTTGTCACTCTCTCTCTCTTTTCTTCTTCGCTTGTGGTGAGATAGGGTCCATGAAATAATGAAGAAGGACAGCAGCAAGGATCCTGAGTCGAACCCAACCGCTGCATTGGCAAAGATCCTTATCAATCAAGTGAGTCTCAGTGGTTTTCCTTTTAAACCATTATCTTTCCGGGAGATGCTAAGTTTTCTTCTACTTTCAGGTGGACAGGAAGCTGGTAAAGCAGACGGTGATGACGTCGGTATATGGAGTCACATATGTCGGAGCGCGTGAACAAATCAAAAGGAGGTTAGAGGAGAAAGGTGTTATCACTGACGAGAGAATGTTATTTTCTGCGGCTTGTTACTCAGCAAAAGTAAGAAAAGAGTTATAATATTATTCACGCAAATAATTTTAATCTTTTCTGGTTTTACTTAAGAAAAAACATTTATTCTCAGGTGACACTAGCCGCCCTGGGAGAGATATTTGAAGCGGCACGTGCCATTATGAGCTGGCTTGGTGATTGTGCAAAGGTACGGTCTTGTATCATGTTATGAACTTTGCAGTTTTTTAGTTAGCAACCTAATAGAACTGTGTTTTTGTTTTGTTATTTTGGCTTGTCAACTTTACAGATAATCGCTACAGATAATCATCCAGTGCGATGGACAACACCTCTTGGACTTCCTGTTGTGCAACCCTATTGCAGAAGTGAAAGACATCTGGTAAGTGTTTCAAGTAAAGCTACGCAGTCATCATTCATCATCATCCTGCTGGGCGCCAATAATATTTTGACTAATGATTGGTTGCAGATAAGAACATCTCTTCAGGTTTTGGCTCTGCAGCGAGAGGGTAACACGGTAAAAAGCCTCTTTTCTTTTCTTTTCTTTTCTTTTATGAGCAATGAGCAAGATTCCCACTTGTATGATCTGTGTACGCTAAAAATATTTCTTTTAATCCCTCAGGTGGATGTTAGGAAACAAAGAACAGCGTTTCCTCCAAACTTTGTGCACTCGCTGGACGGCACTCACATGATGATGACTGCGGTTGCATGTCGGGAAGCTGGCCTAAACTTTGCAGGTGTGCATGACTCCTACTGGACGCATGCATGTGATGTTGACACAATGAACAGAATACTTAGAGAGAAATTCGTTGAGCTCTACAGCACACCCATCCTTGAAGATGTAAGTCTCCTTATAACTCTCTCTGCTTAAGATTGAACGTGTGACTTTCATTGAAGCTTTGGTGTTGATAACTGCCTCGTATGTTTTTCTTCTTGATCCAGTTACTCCAAAGTTTCCAAGAGTCATACCCGAATCTGGTGTTTCCTCCGGTACCAAAAAGAGGTGGTTTCGATTTAAAGGAAGTGCTCAAATCACAGTACTTCTTCAACTGAGTCACTGGGAAAAAAGAGTAAGTTGTTAACTTGGGAGGGGAGGGGGGGGGGGGATCTTTCTTGGTGGGCCTGTAAATAAAACATCCACCACCTCAAAAGGACATGGAACAAACCAGAATCAGCACGAAAGACTGCTACTGCAACACACAAATGTTGCAGAAGAGGGGCTTTTAGACAAATCTACTCAAGACAGACTTTGGCATCATTGAATAATGGATGCAAAGTTATTGCATCAAGCTTGTGTTTCTGGAAATGAGAGAAAAGGTCTTGGTTATGTTGTATGTCATTCGTACTGTTGTACAGTAGAGAGAGACACCTTGGTATAGAAACAAGAAACTCAAAAAAACACAAGGGTACTCTTGTGATTTTGTAGCCAACTCTTTTTGTCAAAAAATGAGACATCTTTTTGGGACTCATAAGCTCAGTTATGTTGTTTGCCCAAAAAAAAAAAGATCAGTTATGTTGTAGTAACTGAAACCCTGTGGGCTTTGCCGGTATCTCTACTTGTGCTGAGTTGTCTTATTATTACACTTGTTTCAAAGGTCACGGTTTGTTTGCCAAATTAAACCGGGATATTAAAAAACAAAAATGATAAAATAGAACCGACACTCATTCTAGACTCTCGACTCTGCCTCTCCATCCGCCGCTCTCAAGTCTCTAAACCTTCATGTCCTCTTAGCCTTCCTCCAGAGTCAAAGCCTCTGACTTTCCTCTCCACCTTCCTCTGGGTATGTACTCTCTTCTATGTCCTTGCTTGTAGTTCCATATATTCACCTCTCACTTCATGCACTCCCTTAAAAACCCTAACTTTAGGATCATTGCTCAATTTTTTACTCACCTCTTATGTTTCTCTTACTATTTGCTTAGGTAACTGTGTTTTTATTTGTTGCCCACTATTTTAGAGCTAGGCGTTTCTCTGATGGATCGTCTCAGCAGTCTACCAGACGAGCTTCTCCATCAAATCCTCTCCCTCCTCCCCACAAAGTCCGCCGTTGTGACTTCCTCCCTCTCAAAGAGATGGCTCAACCTCTGGAAACTCAATCCCAACCTCGACATCGACGACTCCCTCTTCATCCATCCCCAACATGGCAAAGGAGAGAGCCAACACATTCGTCAGAGCTTCGTCCGCTTCGTGGACAGCGTACTCGCTATGCAGGGCGACTCTCCCATCAACACCTTCTCCCTAAAATGCATCACCGGCATCCATCCAGACACCGTCAACCGTTGGATACGCAACGTCCTGCAACGCGGCGTTTCGGACCTCAGCCTCTTCACTGATTTCACTTGCGAGGATACCGAAGAGGATAGCTACCAGTTGCCTAGAGAGTTGTTCCTTAGTAGGACGCTCGTTAAGCTGAATCTAAGAAGCGAGCATTGCGTTGACTGGTGGTGGCCGGGCGGAATCTGGAGCGATTCTTTAGCCTTAGGTGTGCTTAAGAGTCTTAGCATTGACTCTGACTTGATTTTCTGCGGCGAGGTTGAAGAGTTTATTCCTTCTTTCACTGCCCTTGAGGAGCTGCGGATGGGTAGCATGGAGTGGAGAGAGTCGGATGTGACTGTGTCGAGTGCCACCCTGAGAACGATGAGTCTCCACGGCACGGGGTGTGAAGAGTTTGTGAATCCGACTAGCGTTTCTTTTGATACTCCGAACCTGCGTGTGTTAAGCTACTATGACTTGGTTGCGGAAGACTATCCGTTGGTTAATATGAAGAAGTTGTGTGATGCTACTATCAATCTTATACTAACTGATAAACAGGTTAAGCGACTAAGAGAGCCGAACAATGAGTTTTGGGAGGAGGAGGAGGATGAGGTTGAGGATGAGGGTAATGTTCTTGTCAACTTTGGTAATGTGGTGAAGCTCATGAATGGGATACAGAATGTTCAGAAGCTTTCCTTCACTGCTGATACTCTCGAGGTTCAGTTTTTCTTGTCTGTTATGTTCTCTTGTCTAGTTTACTTGTGTGACATTAATGTCTTTGTTTTCAGGTGCTTTCCCAATGCTGTGATACAATGCCAGTGTTCAACAACCTCAAGTTCTTAGGCATTACGAGTGAAGAGGGTAGAGGATGGCAAGCAATGCCAGCTCTTCTTAAGAACTGTCCGCGTTTAGAAACTATAATCCTTGAGGTAGAATTTTTGCAAACCATGAAACTTACATGTGTTAAGAAGCAGTTTTTTTTATTATGTTTCCCTTTGTATTCCTTTCAGGGTCTGTTACATTATGTAACTGATAAGTGTGGGGATGCTTGTCCCTGCATATCTAGGGAAGGCAAAGGTCGTTCACTCAGGGCTTGTCCGGTGAATAGGTTGGAGATTCAGGGGTTTCGAGCAACGATGAAAGAGATGACCATGATAAAGCATTTCTTGGACTATTTTCCAGGTTTGAAGAGGCTTGACGTCGTCATTGAAGACAACGAACCTACGCAGCTCAGAAACCCGGAGTTGTCTAAGTGTGTCAAGGAGATGTTCAGTCTCTACAGCAGGTTGTATCCGAGTTGCAGCGTCGAGCTCATGGTGAGTAGTTTCTTGCAAAAGAAGTGGCGTGCACAAGGACATATCTGAAAAGAATAAAAACTTCGCTTGCTCTTAGATTTTGTGTTTATTAGACTTCTGCCTCTTTAGCTGGCTTTGTAAACTGTCTGCAAACCAAACCAATGGCTAAACCGAATCTGCTTCCATTGTTTTGCTCTATCATCGTCTTTGCCTTTGATCTTCCCATCTTTATCACTCACTTTGGTGCTAAATTTAACAACCTGCACCCTAACCTTTTAATTTGTTACTGGACAACATGAAACAAAGACAGCTTGTTACAGTTTTGTAGTATTAATACATGTTTCAAATAAAATGGCTTTAGAAAAACGCCATTAGAAAACCACTTTCTTCTTTACATGGATTCATCATCACCAAACACACGTTCCTAACAAATCAAACACTTTTACAAACAAGAGCACAGGTTCTCTTGGTTTTTTACTTACCCATAGAGAGAAATTAATATACAGCTACTTGTTCACGATTCCTAGACTTGTCGTCATCACATTTACGAATCAATTATATGGCGACCCTTATGCATCACCGTCTTCTTCTGAAATATTGAACAAGAACTTTGGTAGGGATGTGATCCTAGGAAGGTGTGCTAACAGATCGGTAAACGAGTCTTTCCTTGACATGCTGCTCGAAGCATGATCAAGAACTATACTGCCTTCTTCAGTTTTGTTGTGTCTCTTGTTGCTGTTGTTGTTGTTATCTAGCCCAATCTCTTTCCCATCGTTAGCAGCGGTCTCCAAGAGGTTGTAGAAAGAGTTCACCTTCGACATTACAGACTTCTCATCCGATGTCTCGGTCTGCGTGTCGCTTAGCAGCAGCTGTTTCATGTCCTCAAACTCAGGGTTGTTCTCACAGTTAGCTTGATCCGACAGAAACGCAAGGAAGTCGTTCATCGAGATAGATTGGTGTATCTGATTCCAGTTTCTTGCACCGACTCCTCCTTCGATTGCACGAGCATCCATCACTGAGTTAACAAGAAACATAATAAGAACCTCCTAATAGAAACAAGAAGGGGTTAGTTATAAGATAGTTATATACCTGAGCTAGGCGAGAGTGCGTCATGAGACAGAGACATATGTTCTGATGATGACTGAGCCCCAGACACTGAAGGATCCTCGAATATAGACTGCCGTGTATCAGAGAAGAGCGTGTCGAAATTCATCTCAGGCTCTTGGCTTAGACAGAACAAGCGATGATCGCACTGGAGAAGCTTCTCTATATGCTTGTTCAATATCCCTGGGAGACATTGCAGAAAATGTTGCCTACCATATATACACACACACCACAGACGATTAGACCCTGTGACGTATAAAGGACAAATGACACACAACGGACATGTTATTTCACCTGTTCATGCTGGCTTGACCATCAGTAAAATCTGATGTTGCCTGCCACAAAGTATGCTTCCTAGGCTGCGGATTAGTCTCCCTGTAAAACAATGGTCGCCTTGCGAGCTGAAACAAACAAGAAACCAATTCAAAACCAAAGTACATTAAGGTTTAGGCATAGGCATGCGGGTTCGGTTTCTTCAGGTCGGTTAGTTCGGGTTGGTCGAAATCTCACCGATTTTTTTTTGGTTTGGTTCAGTTTCAAAAACTTTACCGAAGCTTAAAGTTTATGGTTAGTTCAGGTCTAAATTGAATAAAATTCAATTTTGGTTAGCTCGGTTATTTCGGATTTTGGTTAGTTCGGTTCGGAATTTCAGTTAAAATTGGTACTGTTTGGATATTTTTTTAGAGAACCGAGCTAACTGATTACTTACGAATCGTAAACCAATATTTTTCACCTAACTTTTAAACCGAACTAACCAAAAACCAAACTTTTTGGTTTGGTTCGGCAAGTTTGGTTCAGTTAAAAATCTCAGCCCTAGTTTATAGGAATTAAAATGATCAACGAGAATGCATTTTATACCACGATGGTCAACGTTCCAGGCTCATCTTCTGGACAACTTGCCTTCAACGCCATTATATCTGACCATTGAATCTCGATCTTGCTCTTAAGTCCTTGTTCCAACACTTCCCACACAAGTTTGTGTTTTGCAAAGTAACATTTCGCCACCAGATCACCTTCGTACCTCGATTTGTACTAACAAACAAGAACTTAGATTCCCATATAAACTCCAAGGAAAAAACATGATATTTGTATGCAGAACTCACCTCCCATTGGCCAATCCTGAGAACGGTAGCAGGGAAGTTTGAAGCTTTGAGCTTCTCAACGGTTCCGACAAGAGAAGAAGCATTGGCTATGGTTTCTTTCTTAACACTTTGAGAGAGTCTCATCTGAATGAGATCTTGCAGAGATGGGCTCTTTCTTAGGCTCAGTCCCAAAGGACTTGGCTCATCAAGTAGGTTCGGTGGTATAAGAGACACGCTTGTTCCATTGCTCCATAGCTGATTAGAAAGAGCAAAATTTAAATTTAAGAAAAAAAACAAACGACACGACAAAACACTTATGTTCAGATGTAATAAAATCAAAATCAGTTCAAGGAACAAACCTTAGATCGCTTGTTAGCAGGACCGTTCTCTTCTTCCAGAAAATCCTCGACGATCTCTAGTTTGACCGGTAACTTGGACGCCGGTCTTAGATTCCTCGATTTCATCAGTAAACTGAAAATGAATAAAGGTTCACAAGATACAAGAATTGAAATCAAATGAGAGTGACGAATTTGATTTTGAAGATCTAAAAAACGCGAAGAGAGAGAGAGAGAGAGAGAGAGAGAGAGAGAGAGAGAGAGAGAGAGAGGGTGGATTCTGTTTCTCTTTCTTCCTCGAGACTTTATTATTTAAAAAAAAGAAAGTTGAGTTTCTGGAAAATACCCAGATTAGCCCTTCCTCTTTGTCCTTTCTTAGGAGGCTATGTTTGTCATTTCTTATTTTTCTTTTGAATATGTTGGTTGATTCGCTGGCCGACACGAGTGTGTGTGTTTATGGGATGTATCGATAGGTGGGTCCCGCGGTTTGGCTTTTTTAAATGACGGCTATTGATAGAGGATTCGGCACGTGTTATTTATTCCGATGTGGCTTCTTATCTAATAAGTCTGTTTTGTCGTCACATGTACTTCCCGTATTCATTTTAAAAACATGGATCTAATAACATACTATTATAATTTACACTTGATTCTTCTATTTTTTGTTGTATAATCTAAATTAAATAATTTTGTAGCTATAGATTTTTAACGTGATTTTAAATTGAAATTCAATAAGTAAATACTAAGGCTTCGAATAGTAACCATCGTCTCGTCTCACCCCACCCTACAGTTAACATTAACAAAAATCTCTACGTATACTATATATCTATATATTTTTATAACTGTTAGAACCGCACCGCAGTTGAACCGTTTATCCCGCACCGCTCAAACCGCAGTCACCATTCAAATGTTATGAACCACCCCGCTCTGCACCGCAGTTAACAGTAACAAAATTCTCTGCATATACCATATATCTATACGTTTTTATAACTGTTAAAACTGTACCGCAGTTAAACCTTGTGTCCCGCACCGCTCAAACTGCAGTTACCATTTGAAGCCTAATTGTGTATTGTAAGACTCAACGACTTACTAGAAAATTCTAAAACATAATTTTTAAGTTGTGGAAATATCATACCCTAGAATAACGCTAAAAAAGTTTTTATCATAAATATAGATTCTAACAATCAAAATGACCAAAATGTTTCATTAAAGAAGTAAATATACACTTATATTTTTAGGGTTAACTAATCCAAACCTTAGGGTTTAGAGTTAATGGGTGGAGATTTGGGTTTGAGGTTTAAAATTTTATGAAAATAGAAAATAAATATTAAAAATTTGAAAATAAAATTTTAAAAATAGTTTTAAAAAGTATTTTCGAATTACAAAAAGAAATTTTGAAAAAAAATTAAAAAAAAAGTTTCAAAAAAAATTCAAAAAAAAATTATAAAAAAGTTTGAATTTGAAAACATATAATCTAAAACTATAAAAAAATTTATTCTTTTATTCTTTTATTTTTTTTATTTTTTAATATATCTAGAGTATTATTATCCTTTTACCTATTAAATGAAACAGTTTAGTCATTTTTCTCTTTGTGGTCTATTTTTATGACCAAAACTTGAAAATTGTATATTTATGAGAATTGCCCATACCATATTCATAAAAAGAAAAGGAAAATTAGGCTGTGAATTTAAGAAATTAAGCAAAAATTTATTGGTTGAATTTTGTGGTTATAAAATACCTTTTTGCTCCCTACATCAACCACAACACTAACCAATCAACAACCCATGCACCTCAGATTGAGTTTTAATTTACAAAAAAAATGTTGGTTACTAATAGAATAGGTTTAAAAAAATTTTAGTTAAACAATCATCAGTTTTATTAACATTTGATTCAAGTTATAATTCATAAGAATTGATTTTATATTGTATGTTATAACTGTAAGACTTTGTGTGTATTTGTCAACGTGTTTACTATATACTCCATCTATTTTCCAATATATATATATATTTCAAATTATAGACTTAACTTATTATGTATTTTTATTCTTACAAAGAATTTATAAAAATTAAGAATAATATTTGTTTATTGAATTATTACTACTTTAAATTGTTAAAACTTATCAAACAAGATAATGTATTTATAACCAATTTTAGTTTAATGTGTGCAAAGCAAAAAACACATTAATTTCAAACAGGAGTATAAATTATGTTTTAAAATTAAAATCTGGTATTTCGGTTCAACATCATTGATAAAGTACCCTAGAAGTAGACGCTATATATAACGATGATTATATCATTGGCCAAGATTTACAGTTTTAATAATTTACACTAGTATTGTCATAACCCATGTTTAGTTTTTAAAATATGCATGAGTTGATTGTAGATGGCAAAAATCTCAGTCAATAGTTCAGTCCCTTATTAAGTCTATAATAAATGCAAATGAAATATGGTACGCTAGTGTTGCTATTTTTTAGTGAACTCTCATTATCAAAGCATTAGCTAGTTAGTCGTTATCTCAGCCGCAATTATCTCTTACAGCTTTTGAAAAAAAATGGATGGAAGAGTTCTGACGGATATTGATCTAATTATAATAAGTTGAATTCTCAAGTCCTAAGATAAATGACAGATTCAACCCAATCATTGATCCATGACAATAACCAAACTCCTTGCTAATGTATCTGTTACACTCGCTGCACATTTGTGGACAGAACCAGTCCTTACTTCAAGCCAAGGAAACAGCTTCGAACCATTTATTATATTTAAGTATTTTCAGCCATAAAATTTCGAAATATTTTGAAGGCCAGTTAGTATTTCGTCTTTGTCTTCACTTATGAGGTTATTTTGCAATATTTTTTCCTTTCTCTTTTGAATAATTGGTTGATTTTTTTACCAAAAAAAAAATAATTGGTTGATTCGTAGGCCGACACGAGGGTGTGTTATGGATATTGTAAGAGCTGGGTCCCTCTTTGCTTTTGTAAATGACGGCAATCGACGAGGATTTACCACGTGGCGTTTTATTCGGATGTGGCTTCTTATCTAAAGGTCTCATTTGGTCTGTTTTGTCGTCACTTGTAGTTCCCAAAATTAGCTAATTGGTTCCCTATTGAAAAATGATTTGTCTCTTTATTAACTTTGAGTTCATTGTCTTTGTCACAATATATTTTACTTTTATAAAAACCAAAATAATTTTGAGTTCATTGTCTTTGTCGCAATTTATTTTACTTTATAAATATGAAATAAACCCTGTAATTAACAAATAACATAATCTTATAAACTTTAAATATTTAAGTGAACTCATTAGAACAATACTGAATTTTTCTATCATAAATTATTAGGACTAGTAAATATAGTACACAAGGATCAAAATGACCAAAATATTCTATTAAAAAGAAAATAAGACATTTATATCCCATTTAAAATGACTAAAATGATTAATCTAGACTTAGAATTTATATTTGAGGATGAAGTTTTGGAAATGAAGGAGTTTCGGATTGCGAACATATTAATATTTAAAATAATAATTTTAAAATAGTTTCAAAACAAAATTTTGGATTTAAAAAAAAAAATTGGAAAAAAGTTTCAATTTTTTTTGAATTGAAAACGTATTTTTTGAAAATACAAAAAATGTTTATTTAAATAATTATTTATATTTATATATCTATAAGGTAAGGTAAAAAAAATCTTTTATCTTTTTGATGAAACCTATTTTAATCATCCTCTACTTTTGTGATCTTTTGGTCAAATTTTTTTATTTTAGTATCTTTTGGAAGAATTACTCAATATAAATGATATTTCTATTTTTTAATTTCTCACTAAAAAATCTAAAAACACTGGGTCTAACTGGTGACAATTACAATAACATTAGGAATGAGTAGAGAAAAAATACAGAGAAATAATATTAGAGGAATGAAAAAAAAAATGTTTCCTTATCAATTTTAGCGGGGAACAAATTTCTTCTATATTCTTCTAGAATAAAAAGAATGAAAATGAATGCAAAAGAAAAACAATTTCTTGTAAATGATAAAAAAAAATTAGGAATTGTAAAGAATACATTATTCCATTTCATTATTTGGTCACCAATTACACCTTAAGGATTTCCGTCTTTCGTTCACTAGGAATTTTCACAATCTGTCTCCTCAAGAAAAAAGTATACCAAAGCGATTCTACGGTGATCTCTCCAGCGTTCTCACCAGCGCTCAATGATTCCACATGCCCCTTGAGTGTGTGCAGCTCCCTAAGCCTGTTGTTCACAAATAAAACATTCAGTCGGTGATTAGCTCCAGTCACAGAATTAGTAATACTTCATTTGGCTGCAAACCTTGAAGTGTCCTCTGAGCAACTGCCCATTGAGCCTCCCTCTCTTCTTTGTTGAAATCTTTCTTCGTTGTGAAAGCTATCTTGTTCTTAACCAAGTTGAGCCAAACCTTTCCAGTCACCATGGCAAACTGGAGAATGTCCAATGGGAAGTATGTTATAATACTGTATAGCCAGATAACTGCAACCCATCCCCATCCAATACCCATAACTTTTGCGAATTCCCCAATTTGTGTAAACCGCAATCAAAGTAGCAACCTGCATTTGGAAGAAAGAGGTTCGTTGATGACCTTTCTCTACCTCAATATGTGGAGTTTTGATCATGATCTTACCAGTTGTGCAATGAGGAAAGCAATCATCAGTAACGCTCCAGCACGTTCAACAAAGGACCAACTCCCTGATCTTGTAACGAAGATTAGAGCTTGACTAATGATACTAACTTGTAGATACACCTCACTCATGAGTTGTTACTATTCCTGATAGACTTCACACCAAACGTCTCCTGTGAATCCAATGTAAAATTAAATAATTAATTTACAACTTTATACACTTGGAAAAGAAGACAATTATCACTAGTAGTCTAGTACTCCAAGAAAAAACTCGATTATATTATTACTGAGAAAAATTCTGTCTTGTGTGCCACCAAAGAGAAAATAACAGTCATGATGGCTAGGTAGCTTCCAAGCACAACTCCAGTAGCAATAATTTCTCCAAGTTTCCAGCTATTATAGGTGTGGGAGATGGCTTGACTCTGTAGTTTGAAATGGTCTTGATGATTGATGGTACCTATAGGCTATAGAAATATATAAGATATATAATAACGGATAACGGATTCAATATATAATATATAAGCAATGATCAGAACCATAAATGCTGAGAAGTCAAACTTCCATATCAGAGCAATAAGCATGAAACCAAGGAAGAAAATACTGGATGGACTGACTTCAGAATAGAAAGCGTTTCGAGTGATATTGGTCCTTGACCGTGACCATCACCATGACCATGAGTAGGTCTGGGGTTTGGTTCCGGTTAAATATTTTAGTTTTTGATTATTTGATTCTAGAAATATATACATAGAAATTGTTAGCAGACTTGCTCAACTGGAAAGAACCATGATCATTGTCTTAGAAATTCCCAGTTCAAGTGACTGCTGAAACGAAACTAATATTACATGATGATTTTGAAACTTAGGATTACAGGCTTCGGCCCAAACCTCATGGTATTCAAAAATATATATAGAAACTGTTCAGTTGATTATGAAATTTCAGTTCATTTTGGTTTTCGGTTCGGTTCAAATAATAGTTTTAGGACCCAACTAATATCTGGTAATTGTGGATCCAATTCGGTTTCGTTCAATACGATTTTAGATATTCAGATAAAAGTTAGATTTTTTGGATTAAATATCGGGTTCGATAAATTTAATGTTCAAGAAAAAAACTTTC
>NC_063442.1:38906560-39035695 GCF_020379485.1 Brassica napus
TAATCTAAGAGCGAGCATTGCGTTTGATGGTGGTGGCCGGGCGGAATCTGGAGCGATTCTTTAGCCTTAGGTGTGCTTAAGAGTCTTAGCATTGACTCTGACTTGATTTTCTGCGGCGAGGTTGAAGAGTTTATTCCTTCTTTCACTGCCCTTGAGGAGCTGCGGATGGGTAGCATGGAGTGGAGAGAGTCGGATGTGACTGTGTCGAGTGCCACCCTGAGAACGATGAGTCTCCACGGCACGGGGTGTGAAGAGTTTGTGAATCCGACTAGCGTTTCTTTTGATACTCCGAACCTGCGTGTGTTAAGCTACTATGACTTGGTTGCGGAAGACTATCCGTTGGTTAATATGAAGAAGTTGTGTGATGCTACTATCAATCTTATACTAACTGATAAACAGGTTAAGCGACTAAGAGAGCCGAACAATGAGTTTTGGGAGGAGGAGGAGGATGAGGTTGAGGATGAGGGTAATGTTCTTGTCAACTTTGGTAATGTGGTGAAGCTCATGAATGGGATACAGAATGTTCAGAAGCTTTCCTTCACTGCTGATACTCTCGAGGTTCAGTTTTTCTTGTCTGTTATGTTCTCTTGTCTAGTTTACTTGTGTGACATTAATGTCTTTGTTTTCAGGTGCTTTCCCAATGCTGTGATACAATGCCAGTGTTCAACAACCTCAAGTTCTTAGGCATTACGAGTGAAGAGGGTAGAGGATGGCAAGCAATGCCAGCTCTTCTTAAGAACTGTCCGCGTTTAGAAACTATAATCCTGAGGTAGAATTTTTGCAAACCATGAAACTTACATGTGTTAAGAAGCAGTTTTTTTTATTATGTTTCCCTTTGTATTCCTTTCAGGGTCTGTTACATTATGTAACTGATAAGTGTGGGGATGCTTGTCCCTGCATATCTAGGGAAGGCAAAGGTCGTTCACTCAGGGCTTGTCCGGTGAATAGGTTGGAGATTCAGGGGTTTCGAGCAACGATGAAAGAGATGACCATGATAAAGCATTTCTTGGACTATTTTCCAGGTTTGAAGAGGCTTGACGTCGTCATTGAAGACAACGAACCTACGCAGCTCAGAAACCCGGAGTTGTCTAAGTGTGTCAAGGAGATGTTCAGTCTCTACAGCAGGTTGTATCCGAGTTGCAGCGTCGAGCTCATGGTGAGTAGTTTCTTGCAAAAGAAGTGGCGTGCACAAGGACATATCTGAAAAGAATAAAAACTTCGCTTGCTCTTAGATTTTTGTTTTATTAGACTTCTGCCTCTTTAGCTGGCTTTGTAAACTGTCTGCAAACCAAACCAATGGCTAAACCGAATCTGCTTCCATTGTTTTGCTCTATCATCGTCTTTGCCTTTGATCTTCCCATCTTTATCACTCACTTTGGTGCTAATTTAACAACCTGCACCCTAACCTTTTAATTTGTTACTGGACAACATGAAACAAAGACAGCTTGTTACAGTTTTGTAGTATTAATACATGTTTCAAATAAAATGGCTTTAGAAAACGCCATTAGAAAACCACTTTCTTCTTTACATGGATTCATCATCACCAAACACACGTTCCTAACAAATCAAACACTTTTACAAACAAGAGCACAGGTTCTCTTGGTTTTTTACTTACCCATAGAGAGAAATTAATATACAGCTACTTGTTCACGATTCCTAGACTTGTCGTCATCACATTTACGAATCAATTATATGGCGACCCTTATGCATCACCGTCTTCTTCTGAAATATTGAACAAGAACTTTGGTAGGGATGTGATCCTAGGAAGGTGTGCTAACAGATCGGTAAACGAGTCTTTCCTTGACATGCTGCTCGAAGCATGATCAAGAACTATACTGCCTTCTTCAGTTTTGTTGTGTCTCTTGTTGCTGTTGTTGTTGTTATCTAGCCCAATCTCTTTCCCATCGTTAGCAGCGGTCTCCAAGAGGTTGTAGAAAGAGTTCACCTTCGACATTACAGACTTCTCATCCGATGTCTCGGTCTGCGTGTCGCTTAGCAGCAGCTGTTTCATGTCCTCAAACTCAGGGTTGTTCTCACAGTTAGCTTGATCCGACAGAAACGCAAGGAAGTCGTTCATCGAGATAGATTGGTGTATCTGATTCCAGTTTCTTGCACCGACTCCTCCTTCGATTGCACGAGCATCCATCACTGAGTTAACAAGAAACATAATAAGAACCTCCTAATAGAAACAAGAAGGGGTTAGTTATAAGATAGTTATATACCTGAGCTAGGCGAGAGTGCGTCATGAGACAGAGACATATGTTCTGATGATGACTGAGCCCCAGACACTGAAGGATCCTCGAATATAGACTGCCGTGTATCAGAGAAGAGCGTGTCGAAATTCATCTCAGGCTCTTGGCTTAGACAGAACAAGCGATGATCGCACTGGAGAAGCTTCTCTATATGCTTGTTCAATATCCCTGGGAGACATTGCAGAAAATGTTGCCTACCATATATACACACACACCACAGACGATTAGACCCTGTGACGTATAAAGGACAAATGACACACAACGGACATGTTATTTCACCTGTTCATGCTGGCTTGACCATCAGTAAAATCTGATGTTGCCTGCCACAAAGTATGCTTCCTAGGCTGCGGATTAGTCTCCCTGTAAAACAATGGTCGCCTTGCGAGCTGAAACAAACAAGAAACCAATTCAAAACCAAAGTACATTAAGGTTTAGGCATAGGCATGCGGGTTCGGTTTCTTCAGGTCGGTTAGTTCGGGTTGGTCGAAATCTCACCGATTTTTTTTTGGTTTGGTTCAGTTTCAAAAACTTTACCGAAGCTTAAAGTTTATGGTTAGTTCAGGTCTAAATTGAATAAAATTCAATTTTGGTTAGCTCGGTTATTTCGGATTTTGGTTAGTTCGGTTCGGAATTTCAGTTAAAATTGGTACTGTTTGGATATTTTTTTAGAGAACCGAGCTAACTGATTACTTACGAATCGTAAACCAATATTTTTCACCTAACTTTTAAACCGAACTAACCAAAAACCAAACTTTTTGGTTTGGTTCGGCAAGTTTGGTTCAGTAAAAATCTCAGCCCTAGTTTATAGGAATTAAAATGATCAACGAGAATGCATTTTATACCACGATGGTCAACGTTCCAGGCTCATCTTCTGGACAACTTGCCTTCAACGCCATTATATCTGACCATTGAATCTCGATCTTGCTCTTAAGTCCTTGTTCCAACACTTCCCACACAAGTTTGTGTTTTGCAAAGTAACATTTCGCCACCAGATCACCTTCGTACCTCGATTTGTACTAACAAACAAGAACTTAGATTCCCATATAAACTCCAAGGAAAAAACATGATATTTGTATGCAGAACTCACCTCCCATTGGCCAATCCTGAGAACGGTAGCAGGGAAGTTTGAAGCTTTGAGCTTCTCAACGGTTCCGACAAGAGAAGAAGCATTGGCTATGGTTTCTTTCTTAACACTTTGAGAGAGTCTCATCTGAATGAGATCTTGCAGAGATGGGCTCTTTCTTAGGCTCAGTCCCAAAGGACTTGGCTCATCAAGTAGGTTCGGTGGTATAAGAGACACGCTTGTTCCATTGCTCCATAGCTGATTAGAAAGAGCAAAATTTAAATTTAAGAAAAAAAACAAACGACACGACAAAACACTTATGTTCAGATGTAATAAAATCAAAATCAGTTCAAGGAACAAACCTTAGATCGCTTGTTAGCAGGACCGTTCTCTTCTTCCAGAAAATCCTCGACGATCTCTAGTTTGACGGTAACTTGGACGCCGGTCTTAGATTCCTCGATTTCATCAGTAAACTGAAAATGAATAAAGGTTCACAAGATACAAGAATTGAAATCAAATGAGAGTGACGAATTTGATTTTGAAGATCTAAAAAACGCGAAAGAGAGAGAGAGAGAGAGAGAGAGAGAGAGAGAGAGAGAGAGAGAGAGAGGGTGGATTCTGTTTCTCTTTCTTCCTCGAGACTTTATTATTTAAAAAAAAGAAAGTTGAGTTTCTGGAAAATACCCAGATTAGCCCTTCCTCTTTGTCCTTTCTTAGGAGGCTATGTTTGTCATTTCTTATTTTTCTTTTGAATATGTTGGTTGATTCGCTGGCCGACACGAGTGTGTGTGTTTATGGGATGTATCGATAGGTGGGTCCCGCGGTTTGGCTTTTTTAAATGACGGCTATTGATAGAGGATTCGGCACGTGTTATTTATTCCGATGTGGCTTCTTATCTAATAAGTCTGTTTTGTCGTCACATGTACTTCCCGTATTCATTTTAAAAACATGGATCTAATAACATACTATTATAATTTACACTTGATTCTTCTATTTTTTGTTGTATAATCTAAATTAAATAATTTTGTAGCTATAGATTTTTAACGTGATTTTAAATTGAAATTCAATAAGTAAATACTAAGGCTTCGAATAGTAACCATCGTCTCGTCTCACCCCACCCTACAGTTAACATTAACAAAAATCTCTACGTATACTATATATCTATATATTTTTATAACTGTTAGAACCGCACCGCAGTTGAACCGTTTATCCCGCACCGCTCAAACCGCAGTCACCATTCAAATGTTATGAACCACCCCGCTCTGCACCGCAGTTAACAGTAACAAAATTCTCTGCATATACCATATATCTATACGTTTTTATAACTGTTAAAACTGTACCGCAGTTAAACCTTGTGTCCCGCACCGCTCAAACTGCAGTTACCATTTGAAGCCTAATTGTGTATTGTAAGACTCAACGACTTACTAGAAAATTCTAAAACATAATTTTTAAGTTGTGGAAATATCATACCCTAGAATAACGCTAAAAAAGTTTTTATCATAAATATAGATTCTAACAATCAAAATGACCAAAATGTTTCATTAAAGAAGTAAATATACACTTATATTTTTAGGGTTAACTAATCCAAACCTTAGGGTTTAGAGTTAATGGGTGGAGATTTGGGTTTGAGGTTTAAAATTTTATGAAAATAGAAAATAAATATTAAAAATTTGAAAATAAAATTTTAAAAATAGTTTTAAAAAGTATTTTCGAATTACAAAAAGAAATTTTGAAAAAAAATTAAAAAAAAAAGTTTCAAAAAAAATTCAAAAAAAAATTATAAAAAAGTTTGAATTTGAAAACATATAATCTAAAACTATAAAAAAATTTATTCTTTTATTCTTTTATTTTTTTTATTTTTTAATATATCTAGAGTATTATTATCCTTTTACCTATTAAATGAAACAGTTTAGTCATTTTTCTCTTTGTGGTCTATTTTTATGACCAAAACTTGAAAATTGTATATTTATGAGAATTGCCCATACCATATTCATAAAAAGAAAAGGAAAATTAGGCTGTGAATTTAAGAAATTAAGCAAAAATTTATTGGTTGAATTTTGTGGTTATAAAATACCTTTTTGCTCCCTACATCAACCACAACACTAACCAATCAACAACCCATGCACCTCAGATTGAGTTTTAATTTACAAAAAAAATGTTGGTTACTAATAGAATAGGTTTAAAAAAATTTTAGTTAAACAATCATCAGTTTTATTAACATTTGATTCAAGTTATAATTCATAAGAATTGATTTTATATTGTATGTTATAACTGTAAGACTTTGTGTGTATTTGTCAACGTGTTTACTATATACTCCATCTATTTTCCAATATATATATATATTTCAAATTATAGACTTAACTTATTATGTATTTTTATTCTTACAAAGAATTTATAAAAATTAAGAATAATATTTGTTTATTGAATTATTACTACTTTAAATTGTTAAAACTTATCAAACAAGATAATGTATTTATAACCAATTTTAGTTTAATGTGTGCAAAGCAAAAAACACATTAATTTCAAACAGGAGTATAAATTATGTTTTAAAATTAAAATCTGGTATTTCGGTTCAACATCATTGATAAAGTACCCTAGAAGTAGACGCTATATATAACGATGATTATATCATTGGCCAAGATTTACAGTTTTAATAATTTACACTAGTATTGTCATAACCCATGTTTAGTTTTTAAAATATGCATGAGTTGATTGTAGATGGCAAAAATCTCAGTCAATAGTTCAGTCCCTTATTAAGTCTATAATAAATGCAAATGAAATATGGTACGCTAGTGTTGCTATTTTTATTAGTGAACTCTCATTATCAAAGCATTAGCTAGTTAGTCGTTATCTCAGCCGCAATTATCTCTTACAGCTTTTGAAAAAAAATGGATGGAAGAGTTCTGACGGATATTGATCTAATTATAATAAGTTGAATTCTCAAGTCCTAAGATAAATGACAGATTCAACCCAATCATTGATCCATGACAATAACCAAACTCCTTGCTAATGTATCTGTTACACTCGCTGCACATTTGTGGACAGAACCAGTCCTTACTTCAAGCCAAGGAAACAGCTTCGAACCATTTATTATATTTAAGTATTTTCAGCCATAAAATTTCGAAATATTTTGAAGGCCAGTTAGTATTTCGTCTTTGTCTTCACTTATGAGGTTATTTTGCAATATTTTTTCCTTTCTCTTTTGAATAATTGGTTGATTTTTTTACCAAAAAAAAAATAATTGGTTGATTCGTAGGCCGACACGAGGGTGTGTTATGGATATTGTAAGAGCTGGGTCCCTCTTTGCTTTTGTAAATGACGGCAATCGACGAGGATTTACCACGTGGCGTTTTATTCGGATGTGGCTTCTTATCTAAAGGTCTCATTTGGTCTGTTTTGTCGTCACTTGTAGTTCCCAAAATTAGCTAATTGGTTCCCTATTGAAAAATGATTTGTCTCTTTATTAACTTTGAGTTCATTGTCTTTGTCACAATATATTTTACTTTTATAAAAACCAAAATAATTTTGAGTTCATTGTCTTTGTCGCAATTTATTTTACTTTTATAAATATGAAATAAACCCTGTAATTAACAAATAACATAATCTTATAAACTTTAAATATTTAAGTGAACTCATTAGAACAATACTGAATTTTTCTATCATAAATTATTAGGACTAGTAAATATAGTACACAAGGATCAAAATGACCAAAATATTCTATTAAAAAGAAAATAAGACATTTATATCCCATTTAAAATGACTAAAATGATTAATCTAGACTTAGAATTTATATTTGAGGATGAAGTTTTGGAAATGAAGGAGTTTCGGATTGCGAACATATTAATATTTAAAATAATAATTTTAAAATAGTTTCAAAACAAAATTTTGGATTTAAAAAAAAAAAATTGGAAAAAAGTTTCAATTTTTTTTGAATTGAAAACGTATTTTTTTGAAAATACAAAAAATGTTTATTTAAATAATTATTTATATTTATATATCTATAAGGTAAGGTAAAAAAAATCTTTTATCTTTTTGATGAAACCTATTTTAATCATCCTCTACTTTTGTGATCTTTTGGTCAAATTTTTTTATTTTAGTATCTTTTGGAAGAATTACTCAATATAAATGATATTTCTATTTTTTAATTTCTCACTAAAAAATCTAAAAACACTGGGTCTAACTGGTGACAATTACAATAACATTAGGAATGAGTAGAGAAAAAATACAGAGAAATAATATTAGAGGAATGAAAAAAAAAATGTTTCCTTATCAATTTTAGCGGGGAACAAATTTCTTCTATATTCTTCTAGAATAAAAAGAATGAAAATGAATGCAAAAGAAAAACAATTTCTTGTAAATGATAAAAAAAAATTAGGAATTGTAAAGAATACATTATTCCATTTCATTATTTGGTCACCAATTACACCTTAAGGATTTCCGTCTTTCGTTCACTAGGAATTTTCACAATCTGTCTCCTCAAGAAAAAAGTATACCAAAGCGATTCTACGGTGATCTCTCCAGCGTTCTCACCAGCGCTCAATGATTCCACATGCCCCTTGAGTGTGTGCAGCTCCCTAAGCCTGTTGTTCACAAATAAAACATTCAGTCGGTGATTAGCTCCAGTCACAGAATTAGTAATACTTCATTTGGCTGCAAACCTTGAAGTGTCCTCTGAGCAACTGCCCATTGAGCCTCCCTCTCTTCTTTGTTGAAATCTTTCTTCGTTGTGAAAGCTATCTTGTTCTTAACCAAGTTGAGCCAAACCTTTCCAGTCACCATGGCAAACTGGAGAATGTCCAATGGGAAGTATGTTATAATACTGTATAGCCAGATAACTGCAACCCATCCCCATCCAATACCCATAACTTTTGCGAATTCCCCAATTTGTGTAAACCGCAATCAAAGTAGCAACCTGCATTTGGAAGAAAGAGGTTCGTTGATGACCTTTCTCTACCTCAATATGTGGAGTTTTGATCATGATCTTACCAGTTGTGCAATGAGGAAAGCAATCATCAGTAACGCTCCAGCACGTTCAACAAAGGACCAACTCCCTGATCTTGTAACGAAGATTAGAGCTTGACTAATGATACTAACTTGTAGATACACCTCACTCATGAGTTGTTACTATTCCTGATAGACTTCACACCAAACGTCTCCTGTGAATCCAATGTAAAATTAAATAATTAATTTACAACTTTATACACTTGGAAAAGAAGACAAATTATCACTAGTAGTCTAGTACTCCAAGAAAAAACTCGATTATATTATTACTGAGAAAAATTCTGTCTTGTGTGCCACCAAAGAGAAAATAACAGTCATGATGGCTAGGTAGCTTCCAAGCACAACTCCAGTAGCAATAATTTCTCCAAGTTTCCAGCTATTATAGGTGTGGGAGATGGCTTGACTCTGTAGTTTGAAATGGTCTTGATGATTGATGGTACCTATAGGCTATAGAAATATATAAGATATATAATAACGGATTCAATATATAATATATAAGCAATGATCAGAACCATAAATGCTGAGAAGTCAAACTTCCATATCAGAGCAATAAGCATGAAACCAAGGAAGAAAATACTGGATGGACTGACTTCAGAATAGAAAGCGTTTCGAGTGATATTGGTCCTTGACCGTGACCATCACCATGACCATGAGTAGGTCTGGGTGTTTGGTTCCGGTTAAATATTTTTAGTTTTTGATTATTTGATTCTAGAAATATATATACAGAAATTGTTAGCAGACTTGCTCAACTGGAAAGAACCATGATCATTGTCTTAGAAATTCCCAGTTCAAGTGACTGCTGAAACGAAACTAATATTACATGATGATTTTGAAACTTAGGATTACAGGCTTCGGCCCCAAACCTCATGGTATTCAAAAATATATATAGAAACTGTTCAGTTGATTATGAAATTCAGTTCATTTTTGGTTTTCGGTTCGGTTCAAATAATAGTTTTAGGAACCAACTAATATCTGGTAAATTGTGGATCCAATTCGGTTTCGTTTCAATACGATTTTTAGATATTCAGATAAAAGTTAGATTTTTTGGATTAAATATCGGGTAATCAGATAAATTTAAATGTTTAAGAAAAAAACTATTCAGGTAATTCAATTATGTAATAATTTAAAATATTTCAGATGAAAATATTCAGATAATTAATTTTTTCGAGTACTTCGATTTATAACCAGTATTTTTAGAATATTTGGTGATTATAAACTATATTTTAGATGTTTAAATATCCATTCGGTTTTCGATTATGTTTCGAATCATTCAGATATTTGTAAACATTAGTCCGGTTTTGGTTTAGTTTATATACACATGCCTAACCATGACCATGGCCAAACTCATTACTGATGTACATCTTACACCTAGATCAGTTTGTCATGAAAGTCTTGCACATTTGTGGACACGCAAGACAAGAAAACGAGAAGGTAGAAGAAGGATCAACTCATTGACCAAAAAATCACAAAAACAAAAGAGAGTATTATCACAACTTAGATTACAAAATGAGAAATGCAGGTAAGAAAATGATCAAGCCGGCTCTGCTTAAGTCGCCTTTCGGTTGACTTTCAGGTAGGGAAGAGCGCCGATCACATTGTCATAGTCACTCCGGCTCACTTCATGCTGCGTTACAGAATACAGAACATATAAAGTTAGACATGTAAGAGAGAAGAGGGGGGTCTAGTCTAGAACAGAGCAGCAAAGTTGCTATCTAACAAAGCCGAAAAAAACAAGTAAAACTAGAACTTGTGATCACGAATTAGGAACACTCAGATCATGAAACTGATGTCATTGTCCTGATGGAAACAAATGTCGCAACATTATTCCCCTAGCAGCTTTATTACCCAATTTAAGAATGCAATTTACACACACAAAACTAAATAACCTTGAAGACATGAACGAGAAATAAAAGAGAACCAACCATTTTGGAAAGACGCAGCTTCCTCTTGTTGTTCTTCTTAGCTAACAAATGCTGCTTCCCGGACCTCCTCCTCACTATCTTCCCTCTACCCGTCACCCTGAACCTCTTCGCCGAGGCCTACCAAAGAGAACAACTTTGCTCTCAAGAAAGTTCAAAACTTTACGACCAAACATGAAGTTCGAAAGTTTAAAACTTTACCTTGTGGGTCTTCATCTTGTATCCCTTATGAGCGAAAACGGTAAGAGTCTGAAGCCTCTGAGAACTCTGAGAGACGACGGTGGATATCTTCTGAGGAAGAACCGCGCGAAGCCCAGAAATGCAGTGAGCTGAGGCAAGACTCGACGAGCTGAACCGAGCGAATTGAACGGAAGCGTGAGTGGAGACCTTTGGAGGAGAGCGTAAGGGAGAGAAGCTAAGGTTGACGGAAGCCATGGAGAGAGACGCCATTAGAGGAGGGTTTGTGCTCTCGGCGACTTTTGAATCTTTTTTGGCACTCACTGCTCTGATTGTGAGAAGAAGATAAGCTTTTGCCTTTGCCCCAGAGAGATAAAGAGTGAACGGATATGGGGGAAATAGAAATTGCGGATTATACGGTTTAGATGATCCGGTTTATGTGTAAACCGAAATCGCCAGATTTTTGTAGCTAAACCAATAATCCTAGAGTTTTTTGGCTACTTTTTAAGTGTCAACTCTAATAACTTCCGGTGAGATTTTAAATATCAAGTTCTAAGAATTTGTTACATATATCAAGGCTAAAACATTTTAGACGATTTGAGGATTTTGGTCGAAAACACTCGAGGCCATTTTAGACGATTAGAGTATTTTGGTCGAATATTTGACAAAAAATAAATTGCTGAATGTGAATTTTTACGTCTTCTATCATTAATCTCTACCCAAATCTGATAAAGAGAAGCTTGAAAAACATAACTTGGAGGAAAAGATTCAGCAGCTATAGTTGGAGCTCTTAAAGCACCATGGAAATAGAAGGAAACAAAAAAAAAACCTTCTTGTCGTTCTTTTGATATGTTTCATGATTGTTCAATTGACACTATGAATGGCTCTGGGATTTAGACTCTATTCATTGAACTCACTTGTGGAGACAAGATCTTCCAGACATCACATAAGATCCTATTTTATGTCTCTTTCATAATCTCCAGTTCCAACTGTTTCCTTGTGATTTAGGATTTGCCTATATGGCATCCAATGTCAACTTCAGTATTCTCTTTTAAAATAATTAGATTTTGATCCGCGCTTAAAAGCGCGAGATTTTTTTATTGATAAACTTATTGTTTGTTAGTTCACTAATATGTTTAAAGCTACGTGTTTGGTTTCGATTCAGTTTTTTTTAGGGTTTTAGTTCGGTTTCGATTCGATTTTTGATTTTTTTATTCAAAAAATATAGAAACTGTTTAGTTATTCATGTCACAAAAATTTAAAATATTTTATTTAAGGTAAATCTTAGAAAATTTAAGAAATCTAGTTATATCACCTATTAAATTGATTAAATCATTATTAAAGAAATATATAGTAATATATTGTTAGTATAAATTTAAGATAAGACCAACATATTAATAATCTAGTAAAATGGTTTAACAATCTTTTATAAGTCGATTTTTCAAGACTGCTTCCCTTTTAATAGTATAGATAAAATAATTCTTTGTTTTTATTTGATAAATAAAAGGATAGTTTGTTTTCTCCTCAAACTGAAACATGGATCTCTTGTTCTAGTTTTGTCTACTTGCATTAAAAAACTTGTATAATTCTAAACTTATATTCTTAAAACAATATTGCAACCAATGTCTTAAGGTTGTTTTTAGAATACAACAAGCTGGATTCTTGATCTTGAATTCCACAGTTCTCCTGGACAAGCATTTTCTAATTCTGATTTGATTTGTTTATCCAAATTAAGAGAAAAGGAGGAACTCTTTCACCATATTTATAGCCCATGAGATTCATTTCAATGAAACTTGATAACTGAATCATAATGGTCATTCCTAGATATTAAAGGGATGTTGTATGAAATTATTTTGGATGATATATTATATATTGGCACAAATTAGATCCAATGACTTAATAAAAAAGGAATGGAAACATTGGAGAAGCATGGCATATGCAATAACTAAATGGTGGTCACAATTAATCATGCTAAGCACATGAATGCTCATCATTTGGTCTTTGCTTATATACTTAACAACACCAAACGCCAAAAAGAATGAAGAGTAATCTAACTTATCTTCACTTTCGCGGCATTTTTAATTTGTAATGGTTACAATAATATTAGCAGTTACCTTGTTAGTATATATATATAGCTTCATTATTACTCTAATCTCAAATTCATGAATGCGGCTAGGTAAGCTTGTGGTTTAATCATAGACTACTTAACTTTGTCTTATGTGTAATACTAGTGAAATATATTAGTGTTTTGATTTTATTTACTCAAGATTCCATTGTACGTACACCTTTGTGACGACTAATTATCTTTCTCAACATATTTTCTTAGAATATTCACGCATTTCTACATAAAATATGTTTGTATAGTCTGACTGATATAGTAACAAAAAAAAGTGAAATGAACATTGTCCCATAGTGAAATCAGCAATAATAAAACAAAGAAGAAAATCAGAATTAGACAAATAAGAGAAAATGAGTTAGGTAAAGCTTTAAACGAGAGGAGTTCATTTCTTTCCACCTAAGAAGAGTAACAAGGAGGTACAGCTGTACTGCCCGCCACCCGGGTTCGAGTCTTGGCCACAACGGATTTAACATCCCTTCCGTTGGGGCGCTGGACCCCTTTCGGGGGGATAGTTGAGAATGTGGCTGCCCAGATACCAGAGTTATCAAAAAAAAAAAAAAAAAAAAAAAAGAAGAGTAACAAGGAAGAAAAGAAAACCTTTGCAAACAAATAATGATGGAACCCTATGTTGTTCAAAATATAAAGCAGTTTAATCAATTTGAAAATTATGTTGAAATTCTTAAAAGTTCGAATTTAACATGAATAGATTAACTAATTTTGGTCACATTATTATTTATATCAAATTAGAAATTTAATAATTAAAATAGGAAAACATAAAAAAAATATTATATATGTTGTTCCGTAAAAAATATTTTGATCAACATAGCACATATTAAGCTTATATCAAATAATATATATATAATTTATTTTATTAAAAATAATATATTATGAAATTATTTTAAAAATTACTATTCTGCGTTCCAGATTAAAAATTAATATGTATGTAAATGTTTTTTTTGTATTTTTATTAAATTTAATTTTAAGATATCCAATGTCTCGACATCCAAAAAATTAGTTTCTTTTCTCAAATGTAAAACAAATAAAATAAAATAATAAAACTGAAAATAAGAAATTTATATGTTATTTTTATTTAAATTTAAAATTCAAAATATTCATCATATAATGGATATATAAGTGTAGAAAGTTAATTACGATTTTTTTTTTGCATAAGACACACGAGCGTTCACACTGAAAAGTCAGTTAGATTAACACTTGCAAAAGTAAATAATATCACTATCATCATACGATGTTTTGTGGGGTCAATGATTTAAAATTATTAAAATCCAACATTTTCTCTTTATTTAGGTAAATAACCAACCCAAATAATTATAAACGAACGACCCATCAAGATACAATGCCAGCAGTAAAGAAAAGAAAATTCAATTTATTTTCTCGAGTTTTCAAATTCACAAAATCGTCAAAAAATCTTTTCCGGTACTATTCCGGCGTGATTTCTCCATTCCCGACGAGGAATATTACACTTTGGGTTATACTCTAATCACGTTTGGATCAGATTTTTTTTCACCATTCTCTCCATTTCCAGGTTCGAATCCCCATAACCCAACTTCAATTTTCAAGGTAATTTTCCGGTTTACCGCATCAAAATTAAAAACCTAATATTTAGAATAAATTGGATTCAAAATTAGAAATAACGAATCTGGTTTAGTCGACAGTGCCAGTTCCTGTTTCCGTTTTTGGCGTTTAGAGAGAGTGATTTAATGAACGAAGAACAATTTAAGATTTGCAGAGAAAGTAATTTTAATTTTTAAATTCTAAATAGTTTCGATCGATAAAACTTGTCTGCTTCATGAGAGACAGGAGGCATGTTAATAAAAACAGACTCTTTTGGATTCTTCTCGTTTCATTATAAACCCAAAAATAAAAAAAAAGAATTGTTTTTCAATCGAAATTTGCATTTTCCCTATAAAATTTGAAAGTTTTCTTCTTATATTTTATCTCATATGGTCAAAACATAAACTATATTCTAATCACCAAGAGGGATCAAACGCACGTAAATTTGCATTATTGTCACCTATTACTGCAAAAAGGAAAAATCACCGTTTAACTTAAGTGTGGACACTGATTCTTCTATACACACATGGTCATCTTTGTCTCTTCTTATAAGAAAATCTGCAAATCCAATTATAATATATAACTCATAGCATAATTATAATAATATTTAACCAAAAATAATAGTAATTATAATATATATAAGTCATACCATTTCTAAAATGAATTATTAAAAATCTTAGTTAAGGAAACTTCTTTTTGTGAACTTTGATGGTTCTGATTTTGAGAAGGAAGATGAAAGGTGGGTCTGTGAATGAAACTTGAAATCTTCATTAATTACTCCAACCCATCAGACCATGGCACACCCGTGTCAATGACACTGAAAATTAGATCTTCTTTGCTCTGATTTTTAAAAGTAAAAGTCTTTGATCCAAATCAAGAATATCTCTGTATATGTGAAAGTTCAATTAAACTACTACTAGAAGTACTAGTACTAGTACTAGACCTGCCTTTCTCTCTCTTTATCCTTTCTTGTTTGACACTTGATTTTATAGTCCTAGGCTCAACTTTTCTTATCTCTTTCAATCCTAGGTCTCAAGCTGTTCTTGCTGTCCTTTTTTCTTTTACTGAGGGGACCCCTACTACAGAACCTCCCTTTATAGTCATTTGAGTTTGTCCCAAGGACCAAAGCTTGTCCATGTCTTGATCTGTTTTGGTTTCTTGATGTAAAACCTATCTCAAAAACACCTAGAGATCTCATCTTTTTATTCTTTTTTTTTTGCTTGGATTGATTTAAAGAGATTCTTGATCTGTTTCTCTGTTGTAAAGGTGTAATCTTTCCTTTCTTTATCATCTTGGTTGTCTAAAGATTCTCTCTGCTTTTCTCCATCTTACACATCTGTAAGGTATCTCACTTTTCTCCTGCCTTATTGCAGAATAAAAGGGAAACTTATCTGCTGAACCATATCAATGCAAGGCTGTATTTGTTAGCGTGAATGGAAACGTTTTATGGTTCCAAGAAAGCATCAATGAGGAAGCAGCAACAGCAATCTCTAACAGATACTACAAGACCTCCTCTTGTCCCAGCGGAGAAGAACAATGCAGTTGCTGCTTCCGCCACTCGCCGGTCTAGAACAATGGAAGTCAGTTCAAGATACAGATCATCAACTCCTACTAAAACAAGGAGATGCCCTTCGCCTAACGCCACGAGGACTGTCTCTTCAAGCAGAGCTATTTCAGCAGAGAGGAAACGCTCCTCAACGCCAACCACTCCCACTAACCCGTCCACACCGGTTAGTGATGTACCGGTTGCGTCTAGGAGACTATCTACTACTGGTCAAGGCTTATGGCCTTCTACTATGAGAAGCCTCAGCGTTTCATTTCAGTCTGATTCAGTCTCGGTTCCCGTTAGTAAGAAGGAGAAACCGGTTGTTTCGATTGATCGGACACTGAGACCATCTTCGAATGTAACACATAAACAAAAGAGTGTGACAACAACAACAACAACAACAACAAAGAATGTATCTGCAGGTCAATCAGAGAATTCAAAACCTGTAGATGGTCCACCTCATAGTAGGTTAATAGAACAGCATAGATGGCCTAGTAGAATCGGTGGAAAGATCATCTCAGATTCTATGAACAGAAGCTTGGATCTTGGTGATAAAGCGGTTAGGAGAATGTCTAATAAACCTTTGCAGAAGTCTTCTAGTGACACAGCAAGGTTGTTGTCCTCTTACGAAAGTAATGGATCTCCAACAAGCTCAGAAGATTTAGAGTCTAGACACAGGCTTTTGTCTGCAAGTTTGTTAGATAGAGCAACTTCAGCTAGAGTGCATCCCTTGTCTGCTCCTGGTTCACGCACTGCTTCTCCTAGCAGATCCTCGTTTTCATCATCATCCTCTAACTCTAGAGGGATGAGTCCCTTGAGAGGATTGAGTCCTTCAAGAGGCTCTTGTTTGAGGTCGTCTACACCGCCGAGAGGTGTGAGTCCTTCCCGGATAAGACAAAGCAATACATGCACACAATCGAGTACCACCACCACAACATCGGTTCTTAGTTTCATCGCTGATGTTAAGAAAGGAAAAAAGACAACTTACTTAGAAGATGTTCATCAGCTCCGCTTGCTTTATAATAGATATTCGCAGTGGCGGTTCGCAAATGCTAGAGCTGAGGGTGTAAGATATATTCAGAGTTTAATTGCTGAGGTAAAATACTTTTTATCTTTCTGCTTAATGTGACACTGTGTTATAACAATCTTGATGTTTACAGGAAACTCTATACAATGTCTGGCATGCAACATCAGACCTGAGAGATCTTGTGACATCCCAAAGAATTTGTCTCCAGCAGATGAAGCTAGAAACCAAGCTTGATGATATCTTAAATAAGCAGGTACGTATTCTCTCTCTGTCTCTCTCTCATGAGATTATCATCCTTGTGGTCTTAATGCTTCCGTGTATGTATGTATCTTCACAGATGGTTTGCCTTGAAGATTGGGCCATACTTGAGAGAGAACATGTCAGTTCTTTAGCTGGTGCCATTGCAGACTTGGAAGCAAATACTCTGCGTCTTCCATTAACCGGAGGAACAAAGGTATATATGGTTTTACCTTTTCAAAGAGTGATATAAAACAATTTGAAGATCAAGAATAGTAAAAGCTCTTGTGGTCACAGGTGGACCTCAGATCTCTGAAGTTGGCTATGTCATCAGCTTTTGATGTAATGCATGGTATGGGATCATCCATATGGTCTTTACACTCTCAGGTGAGACTAATTTTTCATGAATCCAATAAAAATGATATGTCCTCTCTCACGTGCCTGAACTTTTCCCTCTGTTGGAACTGCAGATGGAAGAGGTGACTAAGCTAGTTTCAGATCTCTCCGTTATAGCTACAAAGGAGAATTTTATGCTTGGCAGATGTGAAGATATGTTGGCATCAACAGCAATCATGGAGGTAGCAAATCAAACAAAAAAAAAGCCAAGAATCTATGTTATATTATAATGTTTTAACAAGTTCAGAGTTTGTCATTGTGTGAATCCAGGTAGAAGAGAGTAGCCTCATGACTCATTTAATGCAAAAGAAGCAAGAAGAAGAAGAGATGATGCTAAGTCTCCCTTGTTGTCATTAAGCAAGTTTCCATGGCCAACACTTAACAATGACTTGTAAATTGCTCCTTTTTGGCTGCCATTTTCTTCTGCCACCATCCTTTTCTCCATTTTGTCTTTTACTTGTAGGAAGAGGATGTGAAATAAATGGTTTAGAGAAAATCAATGCAGAAAATGTAGTTTAATTTCATGTAAGCTCAGTATTTTCGTCTTTTTACGTAATCCGTATATATAAATATAATTTGAGTTAGTTTAATGATCAGTAAGTATTGTAAATAGCGAAAGATCTGGGGCGGCTTAGTGAATACCAACATATCTGGGTACTTACGTACATAACATAACATATGAGGGAGCTGCCAATGCCAAGAGATGGTGGACAGTACTGTAGCTTCCAATAGATACTAGATTTTAACCCGCACACCAGTGCGGGTAACATTTTATTTATAAATATAAAATTTTATATTATTTTTTATATAATAATTTATAATAATATATTGCTGTCATATTATAAATACCTAAATAGATGATATATAGTTCTAAATATTAAAATTTAACATATGTTAACAATTTCATTTTTTGTAAAAATTATTACATAATTTATGAATATTAATCATTTTAAAAGGTGAATGATATTTTAGTCACTTTAAACGGTGAATAATATTTTATTTATTTATCTTACTGAAATTGTTTTTTAAAATATATTGGTTTACCAATTCAACATAATTTTAATATGTTTGCAAAAAAAAACATAATTTTAATAGTAATTCATTAATTACTTCTATTTTAATATAATGTAGAATATACTTATAAAATTTATAAAATTAGCAAAAAAATTCATTATTTTGTTTATAATAAAATTTAATTAAAATTAATTTATAATAATATTATACTACTAACTTCGAAATTAATCAATGCATTAATTAAAAGAATATTTAAATTTTTAAAAAGATTTTGATAGATTTTTTCTCTAACAGATTTTGTTATTCCTAAAACTAAAATTTAAATTTATAGTTAAAATGGATTTGTTATTAATATCCTTATAATTATTTAGAAATGTTATACATTAAATAAACTAATGTAAACAATAAAAAAAATTATTTGAATATATGGACTTAGACTTCTAGTATGACTATTTTGTAGTAGATAAAAATAGTACTTTTCTTTTAATAGAGAGATGAGAAAGTTTATAAATTGTGAAAGATATGAGAAAATATTAAATGGAACAATTTTTTAAAATAGCAAAATAAATCTGATTGGTTGTCACTGTTGTGGATACAGGCTTTTAGAAATGATTTACAAAACCCTTTGGTATTAATTTTTTTAAAGGTAGATTGTAGCTTAAAAAAGCCCGAAACCACAAATTGCTAGTTATTAAAAATACTAACGTAATAAGAAAAGCAAATAAAAACCCTACTTTTTAAGCTTTAATACAAATTATAAAGCTTGATTAGCTAAATATTGACCTTAAATTAAGACTTTAAAATGAGCGAATGGTTTAAAATAAATAATATGTTCAATTATTCATGGATTGTTGCTGTAGACTTCACAAATTGATATACAAAGCAAATATCTAAAAATGATTTATGAAACCTTTTTCAATTAAAAGACCATTTACTTGTAACTAAACGGTAAAATAGTGAAAATATTTTTGTATTTTTATAAAATAATGTATTTGATTTGCCGGAAGAAATAGCAAATTTTGATATGAAACTAGATACGATACCTGAACATGTTCTGCTTGTTGCTTACGCAACACCCTCACACGGTTCCATTTATTTTCTAGCCAAATACTGTTAAGAAATGCGGTTTGGTATCTTTTCTTATTTAATCCGTTCCTTTTAAATTTGGAAAGAGAGAGATAAGATAACAAAAGTTAGTTAGTTTTCACTTTTCAGACCTATCAAAACATACAAGGATTGAGGAATAGCAAGATCCAATTTTTTTAATAAAAATTTGCCAATTGTTTTTACGAGTTTCCTTTTTGAGTTATGAAAGCAAACATAAAGCCCTATAAATAGCGATCAATAGCATAGAACCACTCCAAACTAAAACGTAAATTACAAAAGTCATATAACCTCTACATGTATCTCTCTGCCTCCGTCGTTGTTCCACGTGTTTTGTCATCTCCTGCCGTCATGAGACAAAACCCCCTGAAACGCAAACGTGACGACGAGATCACTGTGCATGAAGAAGATGATGTGCATGAACATACCAAACCGCATCCACCGTCTTGGGAGACTCTATGCGTTCTTGGCCCTTACATGGATCCAGAGACTCTCGCCGTTGCCTCTTGCGTCTCAACCACGTGGTTAGAGTGTTTCTCCTCGGACGATCTATGGAAGGCTCTCTTAACCACAAGGTCCTCACAGCGCTCTTCTCCCTATGAGATCGTATTGAAAAACACTGAAAGCATCTCGTGCAAACACCTTGTCTCCGCTGTTGAAACGGAGGCCAAACGCCGACGCAAAGATCAAGTCGCGGAACCTGTCAAGATATCAGTCTCTGATCTCAGCTTCATCATCCACGTGTCAAATAAAAAAAAGAAAGCATCGGTTTACAAAAAGGGTAAAGATCTCGAGTTTGATCCTAGCGACAAGTTCCAGTTAGAAGCCGACGTAAGCAACGCAGCTATCACTGCCGGTGAAGATGACGTGATGATGACATGGCAAGTCATGTACAAGGGAAAGTTCTTCACAATAGCTGATACTACAAGATCGTTGGGCACAAAGAATGGCTGGTTCACTGATAAACTTGAGGACAAGTGTAACCGCAAGCTAGTAGGCGACGTCAAGCCGAGTTTTAAAGGCGACGTTCTTGAGAAGATTGGATTTTCGGTAGTGGACTCAGATGGCTGGGGGTCTCTGTTACTTGACGGGTTTTTGAGATATCTTCAGCGGTTTTTCTTGGAATAATTTTCTCACAATAGTCTCGAGTAGATTGGGAATAGAACATACAAAATCTTCATTGGTTTAGCAAGTAGCCTAGAAGTTCTTTTAATCTTGTTATATATTCATGGTATCAATGAAATTCAAGTGTTGGCATATGAATATTTCATGAAACGTATTGGTAGCAACGAAATAAAGTGTTGGCATATGAATATTTTTAATCAAAGCAAAACTTTAAAAACTTCTTTTAATGCTGTTATATATTCATGGTGTTAATGAAATTCAATATACAAGTCTCTTTCCACCATCTTTTTGTTGTTCTTATTTTTTGCTTGTGTTTTTCATCCAGCTGAACATCATGCAGAAAGCTATCAGAGACTTATAAAGATAGTCCTCGCACCACCACCAATTAGTAACGCATCCCCGCTAAAATCCTTTTTCTATTTGTTGGTGATAATCCGCTTCCTCTCTAGTCACATGTTTAACACACATGCAGTATGCCAAGGACCAAAGTATACCACAAACCTGACACAAACTTTAATGATCATTGATTTCTTAACTCTAGTTTCCGGTATCAGAGATCTGATTTCATACCTTGAAGTACGTGTCACTTAAGAACCATACCAATTAAGGAAAATTTACAAATCTCAAGGTTTAGTAAATTATACACTATAATCGGTTTTATTAGTGTCTAGATTCGGTTTAGCAATGTCTAATCAATGAAACCAGAGGTTTAGCAACTCGTTTTGATTGTGGTTTGGTTTAAAAATTTCGGTTCGTTACTGGTTTTCTTCCACCCATACTCTCCCAAGCAAGTTCTAAAGTTGAATCGGTTCTCTTGTATGGAGGAGAAAAACATGGCGATGATGAATCCGCATAACTCCACCGACAGTCTTCTTTTGTACTCTTCCTCAGCCTCTAATCGATCTCATCATGTACGTTTTCCGGCGAGTACTCATCGTTTCCCGTGATTCGGTTTTGGTTATCTCCTCCCGAGTACACATTGATGGTGGAAAGAGAAGCAGAATGAATAAGGAGAAAAATGATCAAACATTCATTAAATGGTTTAAAGATACATGTCTCTAAAAATAATTGGTTAAAAATAGAATTTAGATTTAAAGTTTAGAACTTGAAATTTAGATATAGGTATAAAATTTAAAGTAATAATATTTTTTAATAAATCATTTATAAATATTTATTTATATCAAATATATTATGAATTAAGAATAATTTAGTTTTCTACTATTTCGTGAAGTCCACTTTGTCATTTTAATTTAATTTTGTGCTATTTTGTTGATAATTTTTGTGTGTGTTTTAATAGAATAACCAAATAATCTATTTACATTAATAATTTGGAGTAGTATATATCTAAATTTTATTTAGTTGACGTGGCCATAAATTATCGGTTAAGAGCTTGAACACTAACTAACACAAAAAAAAAGTCTTGAATTAAAGAGAAAAAAAAAAAGGCATTTCCTTCCTCCTCCGTTTAATCTCTGCCCTTTCTCTCCTCTCTCTCTTATCTCCTCCGGTAGAAGAACCATGGCTTCGACCACCGATTTCACAAAGTCTTTACTATCTCCCTTCTCCCAACATGGTCAGCCTCTTTCTCTTACCTACTGACTTTTTGTATCTCTCTACTCTATCCATTTTAGGTTTTAAGTATACATTTCGATTGAATTTTTCTTTGATAAATTTGCAGGCTTTAATTCCCAGAGAGGAAGTAGCAGACAGAACAAGAACGCGACTTGGCCAAATCAGTACAAGCCCAATAGGTCTCTTCGTGTGAACGGGTTGTTCGGAGGTGGAAACAACAAAGATAATAATAATACTGAGGATGGACAGTCAAAGGTTTAAGCTTTGTCCTATTTGTTTCAGAATACGACATGGGTTTGGTCGGAACTTATGAGATTTGTGATTTCTTTTTTGGGGTCTAGGCAGGAGGAATCTTTGGTAATATGCAGAATATGTATGAGACTGTCAAGAAAGCTCAAATGGTTGTTCAAGTTGAGGCTGTTCGTGTTCAAAAAGAGTTAGCTGCGTATGTCTCTCTCTCTCACATTCATTAATATTCTTTCAAGTATCTGTGTTTATTGAGTTTTGTCTCCTGTTTTTTTCCTTCCAATCTCTCAGGGCAGAGTTTGATGGTTACTGTGAAGGCGAGCTTGTCAAGGTCAGTAGTGCAAGTCTTGTCCCTCTAATCAGTTAACACAGTTTTGTCCTAATCCATAAGATAAGACTTGTTGTTTTGTCCTAATAGATCATTTATAAACAAGAACTTAACCTGTATCGTTGTTTCAGGTTACGTTATCAGGTAACCAGCAACCAATCCGTACTGATATAACAGAGGCAGCAATGGAGTTAGGCTCTGAGGTTAGTGACCACACCACCTACCTTTGTGTTAATCATAATGGTTTCTCATTGTTGTGTGTTTTTTCCCTTTGACAGAAACTTTCACTGTTGGTCACGGAGGCTTACAAGGACGCACACGCAAAGAGTGTTGTGGTAAAGCAATCACTGACCATTTATTTTTATAACAATGCAAATAAAAGTATGTCTCTCTTCATCTCTTGTAATTTGAGAGATTTCTTTGAATTTTCAACAGGCTATGAAAGAAAGAATGAGTGACCTTGCGCAGAGCTTAGGCATGCCACCTGGCCTCAGCGAAGGAATGAAGTAAAGAAGCTGTTTTTGTTGAATTCAAGTTTCAGTTCTGAGTTTTTTTCTCTATTTATCAGTCAAGCAGAGAAGCAAAAACCTTTGTACTAATAAATACTATTATGGAATCAGATATTTTTCTCATTACCCCGAGTATGATCTATAATTTCAACGCAGTTCCTATTGTTTATCGAAATATATTCCTCGACTAAGACTTTAAAAGCCTACATCTGTGGGTTGTGTAATGAACCGAGTATATGCTGGTTTTGCTGGGAGCCTGTTCTCTTCTGTATGTAACTAAGATCTTGGAAGCTCTTTTTCAGCCAAGAACGATCTTTAAAGAGTGTGAGGGCACGCTCTGGTTGCAATACTGGAACCGTCCATATTCTCACATGTCACCACCACCATGTAATATCACTGGCTCACTATCATAAGCATATACTATCGAAGGTAGAGATATATGCGTATTGTGTGATGTAATATCACTGGTACGAGCGAGTTTTCACCGTAAGATTTAGAGAAAGTCGAGTCCCAGTCACTGGAACAACCGAGTTTGTATCGCCACAACCAAATCAAAGACGGAGAAGCTTATAATGAATTTTTTGAAATGCATTAATTGAATTTTTGCGGTCTGAATATACTAATTCGAATTATTGTATTTTTTAGGGGTGTTCAATCCGGATATCGGTTCGGTTTCGGTTCGGTTTTTTTCGGTTTTCGGTATTTCGGTTAGTAAAATATAACTACCATTCTAGATCCATATTTACTTCGGTTCGGTTCAGTTTATATACCGTCGGTTTTCGGTTTATTCGGTTTTATACCAAAAAAACATAATTATTTTGTTTGAGATCATATTATATGAATTTTTAGTCATATTGTCAAGATAGTCATTTATTAAAAAAATATTACATGTTCAAATAAATGAACAAATAAGTATAAATGATTCTACCGTCAAATAAAATAATCAAATCTATAACTAAAATCAAAACTTGAAATTTTGAAAATAAAAATATGAAACAAAACAGAAACATGAAAGAAAATTTTTTTCACTCTTCCATATTTAGTGTTCATTAAAATCATGCTTTTTCAATTGAAAACTTTCCATTAATTATTGTCCATCAAATTTATAATCTTCATATTAATTTAGTGAAGACTAAAATAAATCAAAAAGATAAAAAAAAAACTTAGAAAATAAAATGTCTGAATTGTGATGTATTGTTATTTAGTTATAGTTCAAGTGTTTTACAAATTAAGGTTTTTTATTACTATAAAATTATGGTAATAGTTATTAACACAAATTTAAATTATGTAACAAATAGATTTTCATGTATTGTTATAAAATAGATACATAATTATATGTTTCTACTTTTAATCGGTTTTATTCGGTTTAATCGGTTATATACCAAACCATATCCAAATCCTACGGTTTTTATAAAATTATATCCATTCGGTTTATATGGTATATACCAAAACCAAACCATATTGTCTATTTCGGTTCGGTTCGGTTCGGTACGGTTCGGTTTTACCATATTGAACAGCCCTAGTATTTTTACTTCTAATCTTATATTTAAATTAAAATTAAGATAATAATTATTTAATATTATTAAATCATTATAAAATATATTTAATATATAATAATAATAAAAAATGAAAAAGTAATACGTATACTAAAAAATCAAATTTATTTTAACATTAAATTTAGTGTCATATGAGTTATTTTAAGTGTTTGAGAAATTATGTTGCCACATGTCAATTATTTAAAAATTACTGGTTAGAATATTAAACTGAAATTTTGAGAAATCCAGTAGACTTTAAAAATAGTGATGTCCTTATGGTCTTAAATACCAACATACATCTTTTTTAAGTTACATGAGGATCGTTTCCTTACGAAGAATGCCCGTCTGTCTTTGGATTGTTCGTAATCAATCGATTTTCAAACAGACAAAGGGGAAAAGAAACACCAAGTTTATTCGGAATCCACATGTGGGCAATTCGCTTGCCCACTTAATAAGATCTTGGTAGCTCTTTGCCAGCCAAGAAATATTTTAAAAGAATTAGTGCACCCTGCGGTTTGAACAATGGCACCTCGTGGCCCGCTCCTCTTACCGTCACAAAGGTAAGCCCCTCATATACTTCTGTTCTTCCTCCTACCTGTTTGAGCCATAAAACATCACTAGCTAGCTCTCTATTACTGAAAATGTGTATATATATGTGTGTAATGAGGTCATGAATATACCTGGTTCCCGGAGTACCAAGGGTACCAGCGAGTTTTTACTGGAAGATTAAGTTTGCTGATGGAAAACCGAGTCGCTGTCACTGGAATCACCGAGTCTGTATCACCGCTGAATCACCATGTGATTGAAAAAATATGGATTAATGACTAAAGGACTTAATAATCACTAGTGTGATCACATTCTTAAACACAGTGTACCTATAGACCCATATCCTTAGACCAGCCTCCATGAGTTCTTTGTATATCGGCAACATCGAATTGTCAGACAGTCTCCAATTCCAGTTGTTAAACACAGGGTCACTGCATTATTTGGGAAGACCAAAAAATATGTTTTGACTTCTTTTTAAAAGGAAAATATGTTTGACTTAGTTCCAATAGAACTACAGTTGAATTTATGTATATTTTGATATATTTTTTTTTCTTTTCAGATTCGATTTTTTTTTGGTTTTAACTTCTACGTAATTTTAACCAAAGTTAATCCGGTTCGATTTTAGTTGTTGACCCTTGATTCATTGTCCTTGATTAGTAATGATATAGACTAAGATACCTGCAAGCTGTCCATTTATAAGGAATGGCTGTCTGGTTTGCATGCATAGCTCGCTGTACATCAGGGCGGTTATAGTATATATCAGCGTAGCTCTCGGTACAAGGGTCATACTCTGTAGTCTGTCTAGCTAGCACGGCTTTGCGCATTTGCTTCATCCGTACACACTTGGGTGTGTAGATGCTGTACTGATCGATTTCACCAAAGTCTGCCGCAGCATTGTAAATTGAAGAGTTGCACTCTTTGGAGAAACTGTCTGCCGTGAAATTGCAGTTTCTGAGGATGAGGTTGTAGTTTGTGTCGGAGATCATCGCGTGAGACCACCAATATGTTATGGTCCCTAACTTGTCGTTGTTTTTGTCCATGTCTGGGTTTCCAACCTTGAAGAGGCTCATTCATTTTATTATTTTTTTTTTTTTTGAACTATTCATTAATCATTTTATTATTACTATAATAGTTTTGCACTTTGACAAAATAAATAGATCTTAGCTTACCATGAATCCTTTGATATTGATGGTTGGTTTATTGAAGGCTTTGTTGTACTCATTGATCTTTTTGGCAAGCTGAGGAACATAATGCCCTGTAAAAATAGGCATTAAATTAAATAATGAAAGGAATTTTAAATAATCAAATTGAAATTATTATAAAAAAGAACTGTAATGATCCAATTTGTTTTCATTCATATGAATCAGCTTTAGTATAAACTTGTATTTGGAACGATCTTGGTTTGTATTTGATTGAACAAGATTAACTAGAAACCATTCAAACAATAATTTGAATGGTTGGAAGAGTGTCTATATGGCGACATACCAGCGTAGCTTTCACCAGCAATGTAGAAATCTCTATATTGATACTGAGGAAATCTTGACATCCATTTAATAAGAAATATCAGGTTTTCCTGAGCTGCAACATGCAATTATTCAATCAATTTCGGTCAACAAAATTATCAGTACGAAGTTTTTTTACATCTATTAATGCTGGATTGTAACTAACAAATTTTCTAGCATGTGCTGTCCCTAAATAATTAGAGGCCTAACGCAATATGAAAGTGTGTCCTTTAGATATTTTTTTAAACATCAAATATTTTATTATTAAAAATTTCTTTAATGTAATTACATATGTGGATTTATATGTATATATATATATCATGTTTTTAAAGGATTAAGTGCTATTTGAAAAAAGTTTTTCAGAAAAACCAATAATTTAGTTTTGAATTTTTAATTTAATTTTTAATATATGTATATATAAAGATATTGAGTTTCTTATAAGAAGACACTAGGAAGTATTTGAAAGACTATTAAAAACTCTAAAGAAAAAACCATGAATATAAAATTGAAAATATATACACTAACCAAGTTTTGGAAGACTTACATGGAAAATATATAATGAATCATCTATTGATGATCATTTAGTTTACATATAAAGTTAAATTTTGTCCCTTAAAATGTAGTTTGATATGTTTGCTGATGTCTGTACTAATTTGAAAGTTTTAAAAATGTTATGTAAAATTTGTAGTCGATCATGTATATTCATTGAAAATCAATTTCTAACATCGGACAAATGGTCAATGAAAAAAAATGTTTGTCAACTTTACGAATTAATTAAGCTTTGTTGTATGCACATACCAATTGAAAGTATTGTTTAGTCGCACCAAGTAGTGATTAATGCATGATGACAATCACAAATATATGCGAATAAAATATGTTATGTAGCTAGTCTCTCTTAATTCCATAACAATTTCCATAAGGCCATGATTATCTGCGTCCCAAAGGAGATATCTTAGCATTAATCGGATTTTAATTAAATGAAAAACATGCAATTAAAACTGGGACGGCCTTAGTTAAGAGTTTTTCGATGGCGTCCTAAGGAGATACGTGCCGTGTCGCGAATGGCCGAAAAAAAGGTAGGGCAAAATCGATTTGGGAATGAGAAACACTTTCCTCGTCGGATCTCTCTTCTCTCTCGATCTCTCTTCTCTCTCGATCTCTCCTCTTCTCTCCCGATCTCTCGGTTCTCTCTTCTATCTCGAAATCTCGATATCTCGACGGTGCTCTCGCGACGGTTCTCTCGACGGTGCTCTCGCGACGGTTCTCTCGACAGTGCTCTCTCGACGGTTCTCTCGATATCTCGACGGTGCTCTCTCGACTCTTGGCGGTTCTCCTCTCGATCTCTCGACGGTTCTCCTCTCCACTCTCGACGGTTCTCTCTCGACTCTCGACGGTTCTCTCTCATTACTTATTAAAAATATATAATTTATTTACTAAGAGATATCTACCAATAATCCTAACTTTTAGCGTTGCCCTTAACTTTTTCTCTTAAATTCAAAATAATATTAAACTAATCTAAGAATTTAGAAATTAGTCCCACCAATAATCATGCTCTAAGGATCGATAAATTGGTTTACATAATTAATTAAATGAAAATTGAAACTTGATCTAAACCCAAATGAAAACCCTAGCCATACCCAATTGAAAATTATGTGATATATATATGCTAAGTAAATAAAATGAATATGACCTGTACGTTCGTCTCCGAACTCTTTGAAATCAGAGCTTGTGTTCGTGTATGAAAATCCAACTCCAACGGGCGATTCCAGAAACAAAAGGTTTGCCTCTGTTATTACACATATTGGCATGTTACATATAATGAATATATAGAAACATATATAGATACAATTATTTTTCTTAGTGGGAGTTGTATAACGAAAGTAAACTTGATTAGTAAATATATAAAGATAGAAACATATCGAAATGAACTAGTGAGTACGTACCTATGTTCCAAGAAAAACTGTTGAGATAGAGATTTGAACCTCTGTTGATCCGAAATGGTCCAATTTCCTCCGTAGCTCCATAAGCAATAGACGAGCATCCCGGTCCTGTAGATTTAGTTACCTATGTTTTAAGTTAATGAACATATACACAATGATTGCTACGTTTTTCTCATATTTACTTTTTGTCAATCACATGCATTATATAGATTTAAATGTGGGTCAACATCGACAAGACTAACATAAACTCTTATTTATTAAATCCCTTACAAAGTTTCTTATAATATGTAAATCAAAGAAAATTAAAGGTCATACAACATAAATTAAAAGGTCACATTTTTCTTATACTCCTAATTAAAAAAAAATCGCGGTGAGCTTTTGATACATGCATGTTTCTGTCATTCTTACCAAATGTTAAAAGGAGAAAAATAATTGAAAAGTTGATGTTCAAAGTGATAATAGGGTTAGAGATATATAGCTACATAGTTGTATATCCAATCTTATTTTTGCTTTCTCTTGTGGTCCTGAGACTGGATATGTATATGTAATTAGGATCTTCGATCTGATGACCCTACTTTCAACTTCTGCCGGCTTTTGTTTATATAATCATTAAACAAAATTTAAAATTTCAGTGATTAAAGAAATAAATTATGTTTCTTAATTTCTTATATTTAAGCTTTCTTTACCCAAACTTTAATTTTGACATGTGACTTAATACATTTTCTAGATTTAGTAAGAAGTGTCGGTCCTCATAAAAATGAGGATAAAATCCATGTTCGTACACTCACCAGGGATTTACTTGTCTGTTCGGGTTGGTATAGCATATACTAAAAATTTTGGAAATCTACGATTAGTTAAAAATTAGTTTTAAAGTTTTCTGGTATTCCTACTTTAAACTAATTGGTACTAAGTGAAACACTATTATCTCGAATGAAGATGTTAAAAAAAAAAATCACATCAAAAATTTCGATGGAACGTACATAATATAAATAAACTTTGAAATAATGCTATTTTCTAGCCATTTCGGTGTAATTGAGCATTTCCTTGAGCCAATGTTAGCAGGATGATCGAACTATTTTTCAGGCCGGATTAATAGGTCAGAGTGTGGATCTATTCTGATACCATGTTAAGTTTTTTGAGACTCTAACTTAAAACCAACTTGCGTTAAGTGAACTGATCTAAGTTTCTTATATATTATTTAAGTTCTATTGAAATTCTTGACATGAAATCTTTTCTCCAATGTTTTAACATGATATGAGAAACACTCGATATTAAACCACTTTAAGAATGTTGTTCCCACAGTTATCCATGAACGTGAAAGAAGGTGTTAGTGAATGAATTAAAGTCTCGCATCGGTAATTGAAGAATTAATAAACTAATATATAAATGGTTAAATGGTTAGGATCAATCTAATTATCACTAATTAGTTTTTAAGTTAGAAGTCTGTGATAAATCTGAATTTAATTGGGTTCTGTATTATACATGTGTAGTTAACCTTTATTGACGAGGGAAGGAGTGCCATTTTTTGGGTTGGTTTTCTAAAAACTGTTAACAATCCTTTTCTCTCTCTCTTTTTTTTTCCTTATAATATCAGTGCTTTTTCTTGTGAACTTTAACCTAGACTTAATATATCTATAACCTAATATGTGATTTTGAACTTAAAATCTACAAAACAATGGATTTTTTTTCGAATAACTGACCGAACAATGTCAAATCGTCTATCTCTCCGTTGTATGCTTTTCCGGCTATTAGATGGCTGCGGAGAGTGCATTTTTGAACAGGGGATAGAAGCTATACAGAGAATATGCGTTGATTAAATGTTAAACATATAAATACAAAGCAGTTCTGACCAAAACCACCTTGAAACTTCTACCTATAATAAGGCTGCTTGAAAACTATTACCCTTAGATCAAAGTAGTATTTTTAATAATAGGCCACTATTGTTCATATTTTCCCTTTATACTATTTTTTGCTATTTAAAGGCTGTCTACAATTTGCTTTAGTTTTGTTTATGAGCTTGCCGCGAAAAAGATAGTGGATTAATGCTTTTATGTCGTTGTCATGCGCATGATCTGAATGTAGAGGATATGTTGACATAAGTGTGTGAGTATATTCCAATATTCCTTCAGGTCTAATTTAGTGAGAATTGTGGACTTCCGCTAAAAGATAATTGCATGTTTTCTTTTGTTTGTTTCATAACAAAAATTGCATGTTTCACTTATCAGAGTCATATTGGGTTGTTGATGTTGTTTTGGTGGACATGGATTTGCTTTAATCATAATTAAAAATTGTGATACGGCATAAAGTAGTTGCATTCTTATATATTTTACTTTTAAGTTAATTTAATTAAGAATAGTCATGATCATGAGATTTGGCGCCTTCCGCTTTTAGTTGACGAAAGATTTAGGATTAACATGTTTGTGTTGAGAAGAATTACAATTGGCTCATTATAGTAGAATACAAGCTATAACTATATGTATTGATATAGTGACAGATTCTATATATTTTAACAAAAAGTATCTACATAATTATTTTATTAACCTTTATATAATCGATTTCGTAATGTAGTAGTTTTAAACTACTAGGATCGTAATCGTATCATCATCCGGATTCACAAGCAATTTGTGGGTGATGCAAATTGTAGAGAAAACAAAACTCAGTTATTTTTATTTTGTTTGTTAAATAAGTCAATTATTTTGTAGGAGCATACAAAAAAATCAGTTATTTACACGATCTGCCTAATCTCAAGTACGTACCGACAAGGCTACAACTAAATACATTTTTAAGATCGCAACTATATGTGGCCGGTTAAGAATACAAACCTACTACGCAAAAATTCTACCTTGTGGGTTAAAAATGTATTGTGTGTTTTAAAGTAACATATTGTGTGTGTTTCACCTAATTAACCCCTTTTTTCTATTGCAACCTTCGCTTGTACCGTTATTTATAAATAAGATTTGTCCATAACTATCTTTTTTTTTTTAAATTCCATAATTATCAATTATAGAGTCGCTAACTTTTTGGCTTAGTTTTTTAGTTATGCCGAAATTGAGTGTGTGTTTTTCTTTTATACTGGATCCGAACTTGAATACAATGGTACATTTGGAGGAGATATATTAAGATATAACACCAATATTTAAATATCTATGAATATAACAAATGAGTAGTTCGCATTAAAGTAATTATCACAGAGAAGATATAATAACACCAATATATGAAGATATATTAGAGATCCATGCATGTGTGTATATATGAATGGAGACTGGAGACATAAAAAGAATCTAACCTCCATTGAGCCAAAGAAGAAGTGGTTTCGTGTGAGGGGAAGAAGATGACTCAGTGAGCCAGTAAAAGAGTGACCGGCCGTGTGACTCGTTCACTGTCACATAACCCGAAAACTGTGAGAATCCTACTTTTGGTTGCCCTGGAAGTGCTTCGATCCTGTCCTCCTCTTGCTCTCTTGATAATGATGATGATGATACTGTTGTTGCTGCTGATGATAATCGTGATGATGAAAGCACTAGTAGGAAAAGGAACAAATGTGTTCTTGCCATTTCTCCTCCTATCCTTTTCTTCGGTGGTATTTCTTAGACCAATAGAATGGAATAAGACGTGTTACCCCAACACATGGCATAAATATATATATACTAACATACACGTCCCCCCCACACACACATGTAAGTGTGTAATATATATATATATGTGTGTCTGTATATATTTATGTATATACTTGTGTTATGTGTGGGAGAGACATAAGGAAAGATGGATGGGATTCGGAGGCTCTCATGCAATGTGTTTGCTGAATCATTCATTGCACAATGTGGGCCATTCTCTCCCTCTTTCGAGAAATAAAATTAGGTATAGTAGTGTAACATTTTAACCAGTTTAGAAGTTTTGTAATTTAATTCAGATATACCAAATTATATCATGCGTCGTCTTTAATTCAGTATAATTGTCTTAATCATATAATTCAGTAAGTTTGTGTTCAAAAAAAATTATAGGCTTGATCATTTAGAATTAAAATAAGGAAAATATATTTTGGAAGTAAAAAGTATATTTATTCAACAATGTGATATATATTAAGAAATAAAAAACTTAATGGCCATTGAGCTGATAATTTTAAATAATGAAAATATTATAATATAACAGTAGTGGTTTTTATTTAATTAACAATTATTGTATTGTTGCGATTGGGTCATCCTCACTAATATTTACTAAAATAATATTTTGAATTATTCCCTTTAGCTCTTATTTCGGTAAAGAATAGTGTTTTCATGTAAAATTTGGAAAAATTAAAGTAGCTAACTCGTTAAAATTTGTGAATTTTTTTTTGTAAATTAATCACAATGTACGACGACCGAAGTCAACCGACTATTCTGTGTGCACCAAGAGTGGAATGTTAAACATAGTCAAAAACTGGTTTTTACAAGACATCAAAAAAACACCAAAAAGTTAGTCTAAGTCTTTAAATACTTGATGGTTGCCATATAACACAATGATCGATGATCGATATAGTATAATTCATAAGGTTTTATATATTATTTATAAAAGTTTATACGAATCTATTACACATACATAATAACCTTATACTTTATGTAAAATCTATAAATTATTTATGAAGGAGAATAAATAACTTATAAACATTATAAATGAGAGAGAATCCAAGAGAATTGCGAAGAAAGTTTGAGTTTTTTTTGTTAGATTGAAGTCTTCTTATTTCATCTTAGTTTGTTTATTGTACTCAAAACATTAAAAAAAAAAAAATCTAAGTCAGTGTAAATGTGTAGTCCTTTGATTGATTGTACAGATTATAGGAGATGGTCTCCACTCGAGCTCAAATCCGGTCTAGAGCACAAGTCACCATAATCATTTGTTAAGTATCCGGATTAAGGAAACATCTTTAATTTTATCTTCTTATCTCCTATATATTAATCCTAGAGCATTACAATATATTTTCGTCACCATGTATTATCACTAAGATGATTCTTAGAATCCTTAAAAAAATAAGTTGATCCATATAAATATATATTATATTTTTTAAACTAACTATCATATTGATTAGTAGTGTACAAAATAATATTCTCAATTATTTTCTTAAATAAAAGCTACGGAATTAGCTAATATAGTTAACATATATGTGACAATTAGATGACAAAAAAAATATATATGTGACAATTAATGATTATGAATAATATATATTTGATAACAATTTTTGCATTCTTTCTCTTTTTTGTTTAATTTTATATTATTAAAAAATTAAACAATAAAATCAAGCATATGATAAAAACTTAGATTTTTTTTCTTATATGTTATATTTTGATTTTTTGAAACGATTATAAATTACTAAAAAATGGTAAAAGTCCAAGATATTTTTTTGGTGATCAATGGTTTAACTTTTTTGTTTGTTCAATTAAGATACAAATAATCAAAATCGTAAGAAAATGAAGTCTCATATTATATATATAATATATATTAATATCATTTAAATTCAATTATATACTATATAACATATATAAATATGTTAATTTCAAAATTTTCATTGAAAACTTATTGATATCTTAATATTTTAATTTTAAAATTTGTATTGTAAAATCTCACATTAATTTTTTGTGATTAATGGTTTAATTTTTTTTTACTGTAAATATACAAATGTTAATAAAATCATATGAGTAAGAAGTGTCAATTTATATTAAAATATACTACATATATATATGTTGACAAAAAAAAATACTATATATATATATATGTCAATATCACTAAAGTTTTCATCTTTGTTTTCATATATGTTAACATAAGTAGTATGGTGATGAGGAGATCTCATCTTTGTTTGATGCGGAAGCTTGAGTTTCGGTGGAGGACCTGAAGGTGACCATATATAAGAGATGAAACGAAAGTTTAATGATGTTCAAATATTTTTGTGTTTGGCTCTGATACCATGCTAAAATTAAAATTGATATTTTGAACACTTGCTTTGATTGAATGAAGAGATATAATATTTTTTTAGTACAAGAGACTTTTGATCGTAAACCTATTAGAAAAAGAAGCTTGGTCCCAAAGCTGTTGGAGAAGCTTGAGCCTAAAGTTATCCTAATCTTAATCATATCAAGTCTCTGGAACTATTTCTGCAGTTGGAACTTGAAGGTAAACCGCATATTAGTCATTGATATTGGTTGTCAAGGTGGCCGAGTATTTTGTCGACCATCAAAAAGTCATGATTTAGTTAATCCCTTGATATTATCGATAACAAATGTAATTACTAATAGTTACGTCATGAAAAATATTTTACAAAATATTTGACTTAGTATATTTCAAGGTCAACTGTTTATATGTCAACAAATTATCCTCTATTAGTAACTGATATATTTTGGTTAAAAATGTATGATTTGATTCCAAAAAGGTACAATTTATTGGAGAATTTTTTACAAAGTCCACCGTTTTATTTGCTTTCATATTAAGGGAGATATATTTGTAAAAAGATATATATATAAGAAGGAAATAAATCCAATACAGATTGAACTTTATAATTACTTTGCTAACTGGGAAGATTTCACTAATTACAGGCAAGACCAGATTGACACCGAATCTTGCCGAGACCATATATCTCTTTATAAAAAAGAAACCCATCTAGCACCAAAACATAACAAGGAAGAACAATGGCGTCTTTGATTCCCATTTTGTCTCTAGTATTTCTCTTATTTGCAGCATTCTACCATCTTGGTGAGGCCAGAAACTTCACTGTGGGAGGATCAGTTCCCGGATGGAAGGTTCCAGATCCAGCCAACAACACTCTCAAAAATTGGGCAGCGGGCCGTCGATTCATAGTCGGAGACACTCTCGGTACAGATCTCATTCTTTGTTCAAGTTCTATTTATCTTACGTAACGAATTTGGTCTTGGATTAAGGGTCTATTATAACCACCAAAACATTGTGATTTCCTACAAACAAATTATTTCATGTTATATATTTTGATTGAGGGTGCATACCATAATTTCATGATGATATAGGAGATTTAATATGTTGATTTCATGTTTTCTACTCATGTTAAAATATTGAGTTCTTGTTTAAGTTATGTTAAAATACATACATATATATATATATATCATGATCTGAATTTGTATCATCAGTTTTCATAAAAAAAAGTAAAATGTATAACTACATAGTCGAGACCAGTTTTGTTTTTGCTCAGTCTCCGTATATCGTTTAGGTATATACGGAACAACCGATTTGGTTTACATAGATTTCATTGAGTTTTTATGTCTGTAAAAGAAAACATATTAATTAACCATGAACACAAATACAATTTTGTAATAACATTATATTTGCATGTGACAGTGTTTCACTACGATAACAAGACGAACGATTCGGTGTTAGAAGTGACAGAAGAAAACTACAAAAACTGCATCACAGAAAAACCAGTGAATGAATACAAAGGGGAACCCGCCATGGTGACACTTAGTGTCTCAGGTCCACACTACTTCATCAGTGGAGCTCCCGGTAATTGCCAGAAAGATGAGAAGTTGATCGTTGCGGTTCAGTCAACTCAACACCCTCCCATTCCCAAGCCCGCCGCTCCTACAGTACCAACTCCTTCAAAATCACCTACTACCGTGACAGCTCCAGCACCAGCTCCGAGCTCTGCCGTTGGGTTGGTTGCAGGAAGTGGCATCTTCTGGGCCATTGTCGCTATCATTGGCTTCGCTTGGGCTTAAGCCTCTCTTTAAAAAAAATGATTATGCAGCCAAATCTATATGTTTTAGAGAATAATGTTGAGTTTTGTCATCTTTGACATTTACTAATATTTAATTTGCAATATTTCTTGTTCTTGTCAACAAATTTTTTTTTTATACAGATACAGTACGTATCAGTTATTTTCTTAGCAATGTTTAATCATTTTGGTACCTAAAACTATCTTCATTTACTAAAGTATCCTCGTAAATACCACTACCAGCCACATTACTAGTATCACTTTAGATTTCGATTGTATCAAATAAAATCATAACGCAGGCATTAGAGAAATGGTTAAAAACTAGGGAAATTAGATTGTATGACAAGGAAAAAACACATAATTCACTGCATAACCATTTTCCCTAACGTTTCTATATACGGCGTTAATTTTATAAATTAATACTATACTGCCCCTTTCTGAAACCGGCAAAACCTGAAACAAAAAAAATTTAATATTCTTAATTATTATATCCAAAAAGTAAATCGTGGCTTTACTAACTTCACATATTTCCTTTTTACTTCTTTGGTATCTTCGTAGTCTTGAATTCTCTCCAGTACGGTTTTGCTTCATATCGTCATCTCCACTGGATTTGTTTTGAATTGTTCACTTCTTCTTCATTCTTTATAAACGCGTCATCTTCTCTTCGTCGGAGATCGTCGACCACACGACGACGTTAAAGTTTCAGCGCCGAGTAGTACCAAACCGTTCCTATTCTACTTCACACCGTCGATTCTTGTCAGATCTCTGGTTGTTCTAATGCCTATTTTATCACCGTCTGGAAATGACATGATCTCCGTTAGGTATATTCTATCTGATTTGGAATAGAATAAAATATAGACGTTATATTCCATTTGACTTGGATTGAAATAAATTCGAACGTTTAATATCACTTTCTTTAGCTTATGAATTCATACTTGTTTTAATATTTACGTATTTTTATACTTGTATTAGGGTTTATATTTCCGTGTAGGGTTTAGTGATGATTGGAGAGGGGTTAGTTTCTAGAATATTGAGTTCGTCACTGCAAGATTAGGGTTGACATTAGATTAAGTGTTCTATCTGATTTGGAATAGAATAAAATATAGACGTTATATTCCATTTGACTTGGAATGAAATAAATTCGAACGTTTAATATCACTTTCTTTAGCTTATGAATTCATATTTGTTTTAATATTTACGTATTTTTATACTTGTATTAGGGTTTATATTTCCGTTTAGGGTTTAGTGATGATTGGAGAGGGGTTAGTTTCTAGAATATTGAGTTCGTCACTGCAAGATTAGAGTTGACATTGGATTAAGTGTCATATTTCCGTGTAGGGATTCACGATTAGTTGATAGGGTTTTCGTATATATTCCCATGTGTGGTTTAAGATCGTGAGCTATGCATATCGCTATGTCTTACATGGTTTTCATTCCACATTATTGTTATACTTTACAATTTATTTTACATTTACTTTGTTATATGGATCCTAACATTTTTATCTTTTCCTTTTGTTTCTCAGGTTACAAATGAAAGATTTAGGCTGTCAAATAGATTGTTTGAAACTAGATTTGGGCCATCTGGTGAATATATTCTCATTTATATATAATGATGCACTGTGTATATAAGCGGAATATATCATGTGTACATAAAATGGAAAGACCATTCATGTGAAATGAATTATATAATCTTTACTATTTGTTGTATTCTATTTTATTTGCATAACATAGAATATAAATATGATTGTATAGTGCATAAGCATAAATTATGTTTTGTAGTTGTATCGTTGCTATCAAAACTAAGAATTTAAAAACTCAATTTTATCATTTTGTTAACCAGATCCACATAAGTGTAAACTTCACACAAATTTCGTTAACCACAGCTACATTTGGGCCATAATCTTATAGTACTTCGGCCATATGGAATAGAACATTCAGTGCATATATATATATGGTCAATAGTATATACTATTTCAAATTTTAATTTTATTCAAAATATTATAACTATATATTAGTTTACATTTGGGTTTTGGATTTAGTGATTGGAATTTAGGGTTCAGTATTTAGGAGTTGGGATAATGTTTAATATTTAGGAGTTATGAATGAAGTCATAATCCTATACTATTTCAGCCATGTGGAATAAAGTATTTGATGCATATGTATGTGGTCAATAGTATATACTATTTTATATTTTAATTTTATTCAAAATATTATAACTACATATTATAGTTTACATTTGGGTTTGGGTTTAGTGATTGGAATTTAGGGTTTAGTATTTAGGAGTTATGGTAATGTTTAATATTTAGGAGTTGTGTATGGAGTTATAATCCTATACTACTTCGACCATGTGGAATAGAGCATTTGATGCATATGTATGTGGTTGTTCCCTCAAATTACATGGTCGTAATCTTTGCTTTCTTCACATTCTTGCTTTTGAATTCCTTCGGATGGACTTACAGTGGTAATTTGATGGAATACAACACTCATCTTAAAAATGGAATGATCGAGGTTGGTGAATGGAATACAAAATATATTGGAAGGAGATATATTTTAATCCACCAATTACTGCGCATAGAAAATCCGTATGCGGTAAATATACAAGTCACGTGGTTCTCCTCTCTTTTATAAGTTACCATCAACTCACCTCTTTGTTGGGCCACATAGATTATAGTCGACGTCATCTATATTCATGTTTCACCGACAACTTGTTGTAATAAAGGACAGAACCGGATCATATGAGGGTTAAATGTCACCAATTCAATTATGTCAAAATCATAGTCAGTTTCCTAATTACATTTTTGCTTTTGGCTATCTCGCAAATTCACCCTAAAAACTAGGGAAATTAGTTTTTATTATTTAATAAAAACATATAGGATGAGAAGAGAGAAAAGACAGCAGAGGAAGCGGGTAGACCCGACCCGGACAGCAAGAAAGAAGAAAGTCAATATTTGGACAGAAGACAAGACACCTTCACTTCCTGCTTCCGTTTTTTACCTGCTTCAGATTCATCTGTAAGTCCTTCTTCTTCTTCATATTCGTCCTGATCTCACTGACTTATACCGTGGAAACGCTAAGCTGATTCAAGTTTTGCAATTTGTTCGACGTTGGATTCGATTCTGTCTTTTAGAAATTTTTATAAATTAATTTGGTTTTGTGTTTCATTTTCATTTCTGGGTTTCTTAAATTCTTGAAACTTATAAATTAATTCAAGATAAAGATATAGAGCTGAAAGGTTTCAAATAATATATTAGGGGATTCATGAGTTGAAAGAATCTTAGAGAAGAGTATGTTTGATTGCTGCACCAATGGAGTCAAAATCTCAAGTAATCAGTGGCCATCGCGAGAAGTTCATCAGGTATATATATACTTTCCTCTTCTTCTTCTTTGATGAATCTTGATTTTCTTGATTTTTTTATTTTTGTAACAGGTTGGATAGTATGGACCCAAGGAGTCCTGAAGCAGGTCTAAACAGATGCACAATAAACATCCAAAGACCAAAACGTTTTACTCAAGCAAACAAAACATCATCCGGTTCTTTCAAGAAAGGCTTCAGAAAAGGATCCGAGGGGCTTTGGTCCATAGGCAGATCCATAGGACTCGGTGTCTCCCGCGCCGTATTCCCAGAAGATCTCGAAGTTTCCGAGAAGAAGATCTTTGATCCGCAAGACAAGTTCCTTCTCCTCTGCAACAAGCTCTTCGTCGCTTCTTGCATCCTCGCTGTATCCGTGGACCCGCTCTTCTTGTTTCTCCCCTTCATCAACGATAAAGCCAAATGCGTTGGTATAGACCGGAAGCTAGCGATTGTGACCACCACGCTGAGGACGGTTATAGATTCTTTTTATCTCTTTCACATGGCTTTGAGGTTTAGAACAGCTTACGTCGCTCCTTCGTCGCGTGTTTTTGGTCGTGGAGAGCTTGTGATTGACCCTGCGCAGATAGCTAAACGGTATCTGCAACAGTACTTCATCATAGACTTGCTCTCTGTGCTTCCCGTTCCACAGGTATAACAACATCATCATAACATAACTCTAAAGCCGGCTAACATAGGGAGACAAAGGGTGCAACCACCCCGCCCCGAGTTCAAATCCGTGTCCTCATGTATCTTGATAATTAAGGGACTCAGTATTTTGTATATATACATATTTTTATATAGAAAAATCTGAATATTTACTAAATTTGGTTGAAAAAAGACCCTAAAATATTTTTTATGTATTCCTTTTCATTCCAAATTTTATAAAAATATTGAGGATAAAAATTTTAAATATATTTTAATTTAAAATAAACATAAATATTAGGAGATTAAAACTTTTTTGCCTAGGAGCCCAAATAAATATTGAGCCGGCCCTTTCTCTCAGTTACTTTGTTTATGTTTACTTCATACATCATTTCAGATTATAGTATGGAGGTTCCTCTACAGTTCTAGAGGAGCGAACGTTCTGGCAACAAAACAAGCGCTTAGATACATAGTGTTAGTCCAATACATTCCGCGGTTTCTTCGTATGTATCCTTTAAGTTCAGAGCTGAAGAGAACCGCAGGAGTGTTCGCCGAAACCGCTTGGGCTGGTGCAGCTTACTACTTGCTACTTTACATGCTTGCAAGTCATGTAAGTACTAAACCCATTACAACCGTTTCTTTTTGTTTGCTTACTTTTTCCATAAAGAGTTTTTGTGTGTAAAAAATGCAGATTGTTGGAGCGTTGTGGTATTTGCTTGCCTTAGAACGCAATAACGATTGCTGGAGTAAGGCGTGCAAAGATAATGACAACTGTACTAGAAACTTTTTGTTTTGCGGTAACCAAAACATGAAAGGTTATGATGCTTGGGACGATGTTAAAGATCCGTTTCTCCAGCTGCGTTGTCCTGTCAATGTCACTGAAGGCGAAGAGCCTCCCTTTGATTTTGGGATCTACTTGAGAGCTCTCTCCTCTGGCATTGTCTCATCTAAAAAGTTTGTCTCAAAGTACTTCTTCTGCTTGTGGTGGGGACTACAAAATCTTAGGTAATGGCGAAAAGTATATTCAAGAAATAGCTAGGTGGTAACTAGGCGATCTATAGGTACTAGCAACTAGGCGGTTAACAAATTATTGATTTGTTTTCTATATATTTTACATTTTATATAAGATATTTTAGTTTTTAGGTTTAATTATAAAATTATTTTGATGAATTATCAAAACTAAATATACATACAAAAGAAATTAGAAAAAATTATGCATATGTACTAACATTATTACTTAATTTAACAAATTTAAACTGGTTTAGAAGTGTTTAAACCGATTTAAAAGGGTTTAAACCGGTTTGACTTGTATAAATTGGATTTCAAGAAAAAAAATTCGGTTAGGACCAATTTGCCACCTAAACCGATTTCTAGATCTATGACCGGATCTTGGCACAGCCCAATGAAACATTTGCCTTGGCTCCCAAAAATTTTGGAGGTTATATACATAGATATAGTTCCATACTATTGATTTTTTTTAATTTAATGTTATAAATATTTTTAGCCTCCAAATTTTCACATCCTGCCTTGAACTAGTCCTTTTCGCTATTTATTAACCTCAAGAGTCTTGTGAAATTGCAGCACGCTTGGGCAAGGGCTTGAAACTAGCACATACCCTGGAGAGGTTATATTCTCCATAGTACTTGCTATTGCTGGACTTCTACTCTTTGCCCTCCTCATTGGAAACATGCAGGTAACTTAAAAGACAAGAGCTTGTTTGGTTATTTATGTATTGTTATGAAGAGAAACAATGTAAATGATCTGTGACAAATCTTGTGGACAGACTTATCTTCAATCGCTTACTATCCGGTTAGAAGAAATGCGAGTCAAAAGACGCGACTCAGAACAGTGGATGCACCATCGAATGCTTCCACCTGAGCTAAGGGAACGAGTCAGAAGATACGACCAGTACAAGTGGTTGGAGACGCGTGGAGTCGATGAAGAGAATCTCGTTTCCAACCTCCCCAAGGATCTCAGAAGAGACATCAAACGTCATCTCTGTCTCGCCTTGGTCCGAAGAGTATGTACTCTTGCCTCCTGTCTTAATATCATATCTTCTTGAAAGTCTTTTTCTAATTTAATTTTCTTTAGGTTCCATTGTTTGAGAACATGGACGAGAGGCTGCTAGATGCAATCTGTGAGCGGCTCAAGCCATGTCTATACACCGAGAAGTCGTTCTTGGTCCGTGAGGGAGACCCTGTGAACGAGATGCTCTTCATAATCCGTGGCCGGCTCGAGAGTGTAACAACAGACGGTGGAAGAAGCGGTTTCTACAACCGCAGCTTACTTAAAGAAGGAGACTTCTGCGGCGACGAGCTTCTGACATGGGCCCTAGACCCCAAATCAGGCTCTAACCTACCGTCCTCGACAAGAACCGTCAAGGCCTTGACCGAAGTAGAAGCTTTCGCTTTGATAGCTGACGAGCTTAAGTTCGTGGCGAGCCAGTTCAGGAGACTTCACAGCAGACAAGTGCAGCACACTTTCAGATTCTACTCGCAGCAGTGGAGGACTTGGGCCGCTTGCTTTATCCAAGCTGCGTGGCGACGGTACACGAAGAGGAAGAAACTGGAGGAGCTTAGGAAAGAAGAGGAGATGGAGGAAGAGTCTTCTACTGCGAGGCTTATCGCGGGAGGTAGTAGTCCTTTTAGCATCAGAGCGACGTTCTTGGCTTCAAGGTTTGCAGCTAATGCGCTTCGTGGTGTTCGGAAGAACCGGACTGCTAAGCTGTTGGCTTTGTCGCAACCAACTAAAGAGTTGTTGAAAGTTCAGAAACCTCCTGAACCAGACTTCTCTGCTGATTGCTGACAATACATTTGATTCAGTTGTACACAATCACAAAGATGTTTTGGTTCTCAAAAGATACTTAGTTGGGTGTTTATAAATGCTTTTTAATACCCAAAAATATTGTAATATAAAATGATTTATTCTGAATGTTTCATTCCACAGAAATTGTTTTCAGTTTATTTTTAAGACTTAAATTTGATCGGTTTTTCCTTTCAGAAAGTTCTTGCAGAGAGTCTGCCACTGTTTCCTATCTGGTTCGGCCTCTTCCATCGTTGCTTTGGCCTTATCCGCAAGATCTTGCTGCAAAATAGGCAAAAAAAGAAACATTCATAAGCAAAATCAAAGACAATGTATAGAAGGGGGATACAGAAGCAAAACAAACCTCCATCAACTTCAGACTGACGACACGATCGATGATCTCGAAGAGAATCTCTTTGTTGTACTCAGGATGGCCTTGGATGGAGAGGAGGTGATCTCCGTAGGAGGCCATCTCGACGTTGTATTTGTCTGAATAAGCAAGCAACGTAGCTGACTCAGGGAGTTCCCAAACTTCGTCTTGGTGACATTTTATGATGGCTAGTGAATTTGGAGTCTTGTCTCCGAAGTAACCACCAGGTTTCACCGAGTCTTTAGCTATTGTTATGCTTCTGAGTCCCATGTCTGCACCTCTCCTCGCTCTTCCGATTTTTCCTCCTTTGATTCTATTTAGTATCTGGTTTCATCAACAAAGAGATGATGGATCATTCATTATGTGATCATCCTTTTCAGTCAAACGTTAGAATACTAATCCAGTGGTTTACGTTTCAAGATATGTACAATCCACTATATAATAAACAATGTATTAAGTTCCCAATGTAGATATTCCCATTGCCAAGAATCAAAAGTTTCAAATTGGACCTATTTGGAGAAAACAATGAACAATATGATGTTTTCAAGATTTAAAGGAATTTAATTTTAGTATTCAGATATGTGTTTTCAATATATTTTTCCAAATTTCATCTTCTATCTTAACATTATTATCAAACAATATATTCTTTCTTCTAAATACGACATGTAAATTATTAAATAATTTTAATATTTTATTTATTTATTTTTAATAGTTACTGTAAAAATTTGATTAAGAAAAAAATATATTTATGCCTCTAAATCTTTATATTCATTTTTTTATTATGTTGTTCTTTTGAAGTTACTCATGTCGTTCTCAACAATCTAATAAAATGGCCATGACTAGCTACTTAAGAATATCAATTCTTTAAAATGATATTTTTCCGTGTCTGAGTTTACATGTTAAGCAAATTCCAACAAAAATATATTTAGATTTAAAAATAACATTTTTCCAAAAAAAAAAAAAAAAACTCAGAATGAAATGCGAACATATGACATCGATTAATCTCTTAGTAACATTGTATTGTTACAAAGAAATCAGTTTCTGTGATATGATTGCCTATACACAGTGGACTACCCCTTTCTATATTTTCTTCTATAATAGAGTTTTTATCTTTAGAACAAAATATAGAAATGGATTTGATATCTAGTTAAAAAATGGGGTTTAAAAAGAAAAAAAGGGGGTTTATGGGTTTTTTCACAGCCCTAATTACAAATAATCCAACGGACGTTACGGATCAAATCAAATAAGAAATATTCAATCTAAAAGAAACAGAAAAGAGAAAAGTTAGGAAGAGAAAAACCTGATGGCCAAAGCAGATACCTAGAACCTTCTTCTTCATGTCGTCCAGTTTTTGACAAATCGAACAAAGCTTAATGATCCAATCATCATCTCCAAAAGCGTCATGGAGACTACCACTGATAATGAAACCATCGTACTTGTCCAGATCTTTCTCCTCCGGAAACTCGCCGTCGATCACCCGGAAGAGATCCCATTGCTCTCCTTCTTCGCCGAATGTGGACACGAACACGTTGAAATAACCTCCGTATGTCTTCTTCACAAACGTTGAATCGCACGTCGCTAGAAACAAAGCGAATCTCTTTTGCTCAACCATTGTTTTATTTGTCGAGAGAGATTGATGGATGGATGGATTGGACCAGCGAAAAGGGTGTGTTGTGTATTTAAGAGTAGGCAGAGAGGCCAGAACAAGATTTTGTTACCTTTGTTTTCTGATCTTGCAGTAACAGTTTGATATTCTTGTTTTATTTATTAGGAGAGTAATTACGTTTTCTTCTTCTAATCCAGCTGTTGTAACAAACAAATATATATATCTTACCATAATTTTATTCATGGCCAACTACCAATTTAATCTATACTATTAAAACATTATTTGTTTAGATTTGCGTTTAGTTTCCTTTAGATATTATGAGATTTGTCACTGTCATTTAATTATAATTTTTTTTATTGAATGTATAATTGGAACAAATATCAAGCATGAAAACTCCTTACACGTTTATCCCGTATACTATACATTTATAAATTATATGACCTTCCAAGTATAGGATCCACTAAAGTGTACGACCCGCCAAATATCATTTTATGCGTGTTCTATGTTATTAATTTTTTTTTTTTTGTGAGAAAATTTTACGTTATTTTCCCTATACTATACGTGTTCTGTCATAATCCCTAATATTGCAGTCGGTTATATTCTCATGATAGGTGCCATTATGATATCGAGATTAAGAGCTGGATTGATATGGATTTTATGATAACTATAGCCAAATACGCCGATTCGAACAGATACCCAAAACGTCTAGATCTAGTTCAAACTATTGATGACAACGCTCTCGTAAATACATGGACGTTATGAAAACACACCGTTTTACATTACTAGATAAATCACAAAGATTGTGTTTCTGCTAAAAGTTTTCTTTATAAAAAAAGGTTGCAGAACTTTGATCCGTAACCCTATATAAATCACCCTCGCCTCAATTTTTTTCTATGAAAACTTTAGCCAGACCACGATTTTTCTCAAACACTTTTTCATCTTTTTGACGGTAGCTTTTAAATCCAGCATTCCGCCTTTGTTTATTTTTACTTTTAAAAAAAATTTGATTTAATATGAATGAGACTTTTCTGGATTTGGTTCTAATTTTGACAAATTTAGAGATACAAATATTTTGAATTTTTAATGGTGGTTTCCGTCTATATTTGTGATAATTCGGTGTTCTTTATCGTAAATCTATTAGAGGTCTTATTCATTAGAATTTAGAAGACATGGTGTTTGAACACGAAGAGTCAGAATTTGGTCTTTTGTTAGGTAGTGTGAACATGAAGGAGATAGTCAAGATGACCACCTAACTGGTCTGAGCTGACCTACTACACTCTAGCAAATTTTAGCTGCCTACACTAATCCTAAACTGACTATATTGGAGAGAAGATCCCACATCGGATTATATGAAAGGGACTTGAGTAATATATAAGGGACTTGGGTCAATCCACTAATTGCCAATTGGTTTTAAGTTGGAAGCCCAGGAAACTTATCATGGTATCAGAGCCAGCCCAATACCCTGACCCATTAATCCGGCCCGGACAGTGGCCCGATCATCCCATTAGCTGATGGCCCATAGAAGGCTCAGTTCCACCGAGATCGCTAGAAAAAAAAAGCATGATTTCGGAGGGGGTATGATAGATTCTGCGAGATTAATGGTTATACGCACCATTATCTCGAGGGAAGGTATTGGAGAGAAGATCCCACATCGGATTATATGAAAGGGACTTGAGTAATATATAAGGGACTTGGGTCAATCCACTAATTGCCAATTGGTTTTAAGTTGGAAGCCCAGGAAACTTATCAGACTACATTATCTCTGAGCTATGTAGGAACTTGTTCTAACCGCAGGAGCTACCCAAATTCCTAACTCGGTTTCTTGACAGCGCTTATGAATTATCCGGCGAAAATTCTGAACCTCGATTGTGTTTGTCTATAAAACATCTATTTGGTCATGTGCAGGACCGATGACGTTACAAAACTAATTTGTCAAAATTGTAGGAAATGGATATATACAAATAGCTGCATGATATATTTAACTCAAATAGGAATAGAAAAATGTAAATACAGAAATATATGATAAAACTTAATTGATTATTAAATAATATAATAATTAAAATGGAAATAAATAAACAATTTTAATCTTTTGACAGAATAATTGATTTTAATCTTGTTTGTGATTCTGCGTTGTTATTTTAAATTTATATTTCACGATTACTTTTGTTTTTAATTAATTTTGATTTTATTGGGTGATAAAAGATAGAATTGTAAATATGCGTATATTCATATACGCACGTCATTAATTATTTAGGAGACTGTAACTCTCCAAAGTAAAATTAAAAAGAATACCAAAACGTAATATCCACAAACTTAAATGGATCGTAAATACTAAAGTTTAAGAGATACTAGATTTTGACCCGCGCAGGCGCGCGGGTGTATATTTTGAAAAATATGTTGATATTTGTTTTTCATGTAATTATTAGGATTTGGAAAAATGAATCCGAGGAACCTAACCGATACCGATCCAAAAATATAGTATCAAACCCGAACATAAATTGATTAAATATTCTAATTATTCAAAATTTTGTTATTTAGAGAACCGAATCTGATCCGAACCGAAGTATTTGGGTATCCGAATTTATCTAAAAATAGATTTATATACTTATATATATTAATTATTTTTAGATTTAACGTATATAAAACATCAAAAATGATACTTTTAAATTGGTTTAAATACTTGAAAATATATATAGATAGTCAAAAGTAAATATCTGAAATAGTTAAAGTATACTCAAATCACCAAAAATACTTAAAATAATTATTGATTCCGTATCCAAAATTTTAAATCAAGCCAATTGATATGTTAAGCTTAAGTATTATGACATATGTTATTCAAATTTATACGTAATAGAGAAATTTAAAATATATAATAATTTAAGACTTTAAAATAATTTAAATTAGTTATCCAAACCCAAACCAAACCCGCAAAGATCCAAATCGAACTCAAACCAAAATTTAGAAACATTCTAATAAGGCTGAAATCTTTGACCCTGAAAACCCGAAATACAAACCGATCAGAACCAAACCCGTATGGGTACCCAAAAGCCGAGCTCTAGTCATTATTATATATTGTATTTTATTTTCATATAATTAATCATATTTTATATGTACCATCATATAAGTAATCATATAATTAATAGTATTTTATACATACCATCATATAAATAATTACATATATTATATTTTTAAAACTTAATATGAAATATAAAAACCATAATTTGAGTTGGTATTTCAAATTGGGCTTTGTATTATATTTTTCTTATATATATTGACAGTATTTTTTTATAATGGTTATTGAAAAATAGTTTAGTAAAAATCCATTTTTGAATATATGTAAATTTTTGAATCAATTTTTAATATAAATCAAATTTGAATTATTATTTTGATTTGAAATATGTATATAAAGTTTAAATTTTGTTTTATGGTTAGTTTAGAAAAAAAAATTTTAGGCAATTAGATTGACCTATTTTGGTATATTTTAAAAGTGGCCTAGATAACTTTCAATTTTTTTAAAAAATATAAGCCCATTACTTTTTTTCTTAATACTACTATCCTTGTTTTCAAACAAAAATATTTTTTTTTTAAAAGTCTGCAATCCATGTCTCCAAACACTCTAAATTTTTTAATAGTCTTATTCAAGTCTCCAAACACTCCAATTTTGTACTTGAGTTTTAATAAGATAGATATCTAGTCCGCTCCAATATATACTTATGTATATGTAATTTTGTTGATAAGTCTGTTAAATAGTTATCATTTAAAATTCAAACGAGTGTTTTAGAATAGACGGTAATACTTACTTAGTTTAGGTAAAATACATGGGATCATTATTGATTATTATTGTGACAGTAGTAATAATAAAATTATTTTTAAGGCAGTGAGAATTCTGAACTTTTAGTCCATGTTTTCTATGTCAATCTTGAAAATTCCGATTTAAAATAACACTTTCGTACCAATAATAATATTACTATCACTGTAAAGTTTTTATTTGAAAATATGCATACATTACAACAAATATCATACATTGAATTGAATAATAATATAAAGTGGATACATGGAGATCGAGTAATAAAAAAAGGGTAAAAATATTGTGAGGGCCACATGGGACTTCAGATTTGCGAGTCAAACTAACAAGGAGGCTTAACCTTTGAGGAAGTTTTTGCAAATCTTCTGCCAAAATTGCCTGTCTGCTTCATTATTCTCCAATGTTGCTTTTGACGTTTTCACAAAGTCTTCCTGCACATTAAAAACAAATGTAGTACATTAGTAGCAACACGCGGGCACACACACACACAAACAAACTAGAAGAATGGAACGAATATTTTATTAACTCGATCGATGTTAATCTAATTTACTAAATTTGCTTCTAAGATAATATAAAAGTTGTTTGTAAGATCAGTTCTCATTTTTCTTAAAGAGAAAAAGTGAAAGATTATTTTATCTGTTAAGTTTATTCCAACACTACAAGTTTTACTTTTATTCGATCACTATGTTCTAAGACCATCTCTAATGGTTCACTCTATTTTTTACTCTAAAATAGAGTAACTCTATAATAGAGTTTGAGTTTACTCCAATGGTACTCTATTTTAGAGTAGAAAATAGAGTGATGAACAAAAAAAACAAATTACTCTATATTTAGAGTAAACATACTTTTTACTCTATTATAGAGTGAGAAATAGAGTATTATTGGAGCATTATTTACTCTAAACTCTATTTTAAAGTGAAAAATAGAGTGGAGTTGGAGATGCTCTAATAGAAACCTAAATTAGTTATATGTATACACCAAAAGTCTTATCCTGGTTAAACAATGATGATAACAAGTTTTATTCTTATTCGATCATTATGTTCTAATGGAAACCTAAATTAGTTATATGCATTCAGTATACACTAAAAGTCTTATCCAGGTTAAGCAATTATAAATCATCAAAATCTTTAAAGCTAAAACTCCTACCTAGATTTTTTACGACAAAACTCCTACCTAGATTTCGATGCTAATACAAATATATATATATATACACACATATATACACACATTGATAAGCTAGAAGTTACTAGTGAAACCGACCACTGAATTAAAACTAATCCAAACGAGTTAATATTAGAGAAAAAGACTAGGATAGCACCAAAACCAAGTTTTTGTTCCCAAAGTAGCATTCAAGGCTCAAAGTCACAAAAATAGGTTTCATTAAAGAAGTAAAGATACACTTATACCCTTTGGGTTAATTAATCCAAACCTTAGGGTTTAGTTTAGAGTTAAGGGGTGGGGTTTTGGAATTAGGGTTTAAAATTTTATAAAAAATAAATACTAAAATAAAAAATAAAAATTTTAAAAACAGTTTCAAAAAGTATTTTTAAATTATAAAAATAAAATTTGAAAAAAAATTCAAAAAAAATTCAAAAAAAAAATTATAAAATTTTTGAATCTGAAAACATATAATCTGAAACTATAAAAAAAATTTCTTTTTTTCATTTTTTTTATTTTTATTTTATTTATTTTTATTTATTTTTGTTTATTTATTTAATTTTAAACCAAGGGTATTAGAGATATTTTACCCTTTAATGAATGTCATTTTTGTGACTTTCTCTTTCTAGTGCTATTTTTGAGACATAAACTTCAAAAGGTGCTATTATTGACAATTGCTCTAGAGAAAAAGACTAGAATAGCACCAAACCAAGTTTTTGTTCCCAAAGTAGCACCCAAGGCTCAAAGTCACAAAAATAGGTTTCATTAAAGAGGTAAATATACATTTATACCCTTTGGGTTAATTAATCCAAACCTTAAGGTTTAGAGTTAAGGGGTGGGGTTTTGGAATTAGGGTTTAAAATTTTATAAAAAATAAATACTAAAATAAAAAATAAAAATTTTAAAAACAGTTTCAAAAAGTATTTTTAAATTATAAAAATAAAATTTGAAAAAAAAATTAAAAAAAAAATTCAAAAAAAAGTTATAAAATTTTTGAATCTGAAAACATATAATCTGAAACTATAAAAAAAAAAATTTCATTTTTTTTATTTTTATTTTATTTATTTTTATTTATTTTTGTTTATTTATTTAATTTTAAACCAAAGGTATTAGAGATATTTTACCCTTTAATGAATGTCATTTTTGTGACTTTCTCTTTCTAGTGCTATTTTTGAGACATAAACTTCAAAAAGTGCTATTATTGACAATTGCTCTTAATATTATCAGTTTCAAAAAAGATTTATGTATATGTTTAAGTACTCTGTTTATTCGACCAGGACTGCGTCCAGCTCACGAGTTCACGTTTTAGAATATGCATGTGTGAGTTTTAGACGACAAAAATAGTGTATATATATTAATTCTATACATAATAAACTGATTAATTAATAAAAGAGAGAATAACAAACCGTAATGTGGCCTCCAGCAAGCACACGATCGAGGATATCGATCAAAATGTCACGGTTATACTCAGGATGTCCCTGAATGCAGAGGAAGTTATCTTCGATTGAATACATTTCTACCTCGTACATGCTTGAATATGCAAGTAGTTTTGCACTTTCAGGCAGCTCCAAAACTTCGTCCTGATGACATTTTATGATCCTCAGACTCGTCGGAACTTCCTCACCAAAGTAGTTTTCGGGCGCCACTGCGTCCTTCAGGATGGTTATGTTTCCGAGGCAAAGCTCTGGTCCTTTCCTTGCTCTCCCTACCTTCCCTCCCTTCACTCTAGCTATTAGCTGTATAATATTCAATCATTAATTATTTTAGTTACGTAAATAATATTACCAAAATTGCGTACGTATGAAACGTGAAGGTCCATGTCAAATTCTCAAGGTCAATGTCAAATTGTCAACCGCAGGTTCGAATCAAGAACCATTCAACAAAGATGCAGCTATCTAATTTTTTACTCATAATCACTATATATGCGATAAATAAACTAATTTATTGTGATTTTACCATATGTCATTTTTGCAAGTAAACAGTTGAATTTTGTTATATAGGCATATACTCTATAAACAAAACTTTAAATTATGAGGAATTTCAATTTACCTGGTGGCCAAAGCATACACCTAAAACTTTCTTCTTCATCTCATCGAGTTTCTTGATAATATCACAAAGCTTCAAGATCCAATCAGTGTCCTGAAAGGCATCATGGGAGCTTCCACTGATGACAAATCCATCGTACTTCTCAAGATCCTTCTCGTCGGGAAACTCACCGTCCAAGACTCTGTAGGAATCCCATTGCTCTCCTTCATCGCCGAGCAAAGAAACAAACACGTTATGGTATCCTCCGTACGTTTTCTTGGCAAACTCCGAATCAGGCACCCCCAGAAACAATAGGTACTTCTTCTGTTCAACCATTTGATCGATAAATTAAGAGATAGAGCTTGAAAGAGAGAGAGAGAGATGAAGAGTTTAAGAGAATGAATGGAGAAGAGAGAAATGAAGTCTGGATATATTTATAATGGCTATGGGGTTCACCATTCACTTCAACTCTTCGAACACATCTTGTCTAATTGTTATGCTTTTTTAGGTTTATTTTATTTATTTTGTCTCAATTTGACAAAAAATGTATTAGAAAATAGAATATTGATTATTGGTTTAACCAAAAAAGTGGCTGTTAACCAATGTTGACCCCATAAGAGCGTCATTCATCCAAATTGTTTAAGCGTGAGATCACTACTATACGCGGTTCATAATTCCGTCTGGGAAAACTTCCATAAATTTGAAAATTCCATCAAGGCCAAAAAATGATTTGTCATATAATGTGTAGAAATTACGAATATCTGAAAATATAATTATAATATATAATTCATATATAATGAGTAAAATGATGCAAATAAACAAAACCAAATAACATCTATTACCCTGACATAGGGTTAATTTGTATAGCACTAGTGTCCGGGTCCTTTTCCATGTTCTTAAATTCTGGTTGGCTTATTCCTTCCGAGCTCTATGCTCTTTAATTCTTGATAGTTTTGACTCAGTTTCTCTAGAAATTGTTTGTAACCTTTGACTGAGCCTATTTTGTTGTTTATTTCGTTGTTTTCTTGTCTACCAATCTTAGTCTTAAAGCTCAGGGCTTGTGATCAGTGCCGGAGGTAGAAACAAAATTTACCGAGTCAAAGTTGTATATGTATAAAATTATTTGAGGTTTCACAGCTAAAAAAAGGGGGTCAAACCATGAAAAATATACCAATTAATCAAATATGCACTACATTAATATGCTTTTATTTAGTTAAATTTAAGAATGCAAGGGGTCAACTGACCCCCTAATCCTTCATTGGCTCTGCCACTGGTTGTGATTGTTATCCTCCACCTGCTTAGCCTTCCCATTCTTTGGGCTGTTTGTGATCCTGTTGTAATCTGCAGTTTAAAGTTCTAGTGAAGAGATTGAAAAGGAGAAAAAATATATGCAAATAATGTCCGTCCACTGAGAGAATAAGGAGTGCAGCCTACTGTTAATCCTACGGGATGATTTATTCGAAATGGACCTCGCTTCATTTACATGGGGAAGTTAAAAAAGGCCGTTCATTTTCAGAGGAAACACAAAGGTTGTTACTCAATTATGCATTTTAATAGAATTTAAATTTAAATGCAATTTACTGTTATTCGAAAGATGAATTTAAATTCACTGTTATTTAATGAATGAAATAAATCAAGTTTTTGAAATCTAGTGTTATTGAACTTTCAAAAACAAAAATTCTATGCATTTCAATTGATTACAAATCATTTATTGTGGAGTTTCATGAATAATGATTAAAACTAAAATCCAAAATATACAGTAATTTAACTTTAAATTTAAAGTACGGATAAGTCAAAGCAAGTCTTAAGTATCTTAATCCGAAATGTGATAAGTAAATCCAAAATTCCCATTCTCAAAGGATGGCACCACTCTAACTCCCACTCTTACACTTCTTCCTACATAGGTTCTAAGAACTTATAAACTCATCTCAAACTACCTAATACAACTAGGATAAAGATGAGTTCAAACAATGTTTAGTTTGACTAAAGTTTTAAGAAAAAGTTTGTTAGCTACACCAAGTATAGTTTGAATATGTCAATAACAACACCAAATATATGTTTCACCATACCACATGTTTGAAGTAAATTATTATATAATGAAACTACAAAATTTAGTTTAATTGATTATAACACTAAGAAATAGAGTCAATCTGTAATTTATAAAACTTAAACCACATTCTAACCCGATTCGAATCACATTAACTTGTCTTTCCCCTGCTTGTTCGTGTTTTCACAAAGATACTTGTCTTTCCCCTGCTTGTTCGTGTTTTCACAAAGATACTTTTGTCTCCACGTCTGTACCGTTCATCTCTTAGAAAATCAACTGATTCATCTCTCTTTTTTTATCCCAAGCAAAACTGAATTATATTTATGTAATCATTTCGTTTAGAGATTTGCTCATAGCCGACTCATGATATTTTGGATGTGGTCTACTTATGGACAGCTAACCATTTTCCACCTCTAATTGTTTCTTTTTCCACCTCTAAATATTTCATTGGTCAACATATTTATTTTCTTTATAAACACTTCAACAAACTTACGGGTTATATGATGGGAACAAATATTTAATTTGGTTAACCTTCACTGGCAGCCTCCTTTTTGTCTATTTGCGTATTTTAAATTGTCAGAAGCAGCAATACTAAATATCTAAGAAATGGTTAATCGTTAGTTAAATGGCGAGTTGATATACTAATAGTGTATATATATATATATACTAGAATTTATCCCGCACATTTGTGCGGGTATTTTTCATTTTATAAACTTTGACATTATCATACAATTTTTGAATATATGATTTATATTTTAGTGTTATGTATTATATAACTATTAAATCTTATTGTTTAAGTTTTTTATTATTTTATTAATATATAGTGATTTATTTATGTCTTTTACTCTTTTATTAATTATTATTATATTTTCAAGTTTGGTACAATTAATATATAATTTGAAATAATCAAATTAAGAATTTTCTTCAACATATGATATTTTAAAAAATATATATCTGTAGAAATAAAATTTCAACATATGTTAATAACTTTATTTTGGTATAAAATATTATGTAGTTAACTTATTTTAACCCATTTAATGGTAAATGATAATTTATTTATATGAAAGTTTTTCTAAAAAAATAAATAAGTTAATTTACCAATTTAATATGTTTTTCATATTTTTATATCATACTTATATTTTAATATAATACAGATTATAATTATAAATTTGTAAAAAATAGCATAGAACTTTTTTGTTTTATAATAAAATTTAATTAATATTAATTTAAATTATATCATTAAAAACGAAATTAATTAAATATTATTTAATTAAAAAATATTTAAAAAGCTTAGTAAGATTTTGTTAGATTTTTCTCAACATATTTTTCTATAACTAAAAATAAAATTCAAATTTATAGTTAAAATTGATTTATTATAATATTCTTATTAATTATTATTTTATTAATGAAATGGACCTATTGTGACTTTTTTATGGTAGATAAAAATAGTACTTCTCTTTTAATAGAGAAGGTATATTAGAGCAGCCACGGTTTTGAACGCAAATACATTACCCATAAATACACGTGGTCATAAAAACACGAAGTCATATTTTCCTCCGTCTTCTGAGAAAGGACTCTCAATTCAACATTTTTGGTTCCAGTCCCATTGATATTTGGTCATTTCAACTTTGACAGAAAATAAATAGTTTACAAGCGCAATATTTTGATTGGAGTTCCTTATTTTTATACTTCACCGATATGGTTGTTTGACCCATGAATTAAATTCGTGATACTGTACAAAAGTTGGATTAAAATATTTTCACAATAGAAAAACATGCGATAACGAGTAAGCCGAGTTTACAGAAGAAGAAAAAAAATGATAGTAATTAAGTGATAAGTTGCCAAAGTACAAATTTCGTTGTAAACTCAACATAAATTTATGAATAAACTGACGACGATTTAACAAGGACACATAACAAGTAATTTACGACCACATTCTTTACAACCCACACGAGTGCAAGTTAGATGATAATAGCAAACATGTTTATATGCAATGTTCTAAAAATCGTTAAGCGGTGGTTAGGCGCTTCAATGAAGATTATTGTTTAAGCGAACGTCTAAACCGATTTTTTGAACGTCTAAACTATTTTTTTAATAAATTGGTTTGATAAAATCATTTAGCTCATACCCGATTTGTCGACTGGACGGGTGCCATGTCACAAGCTCATACCCAAGCTGTCGTTGGGGAGTTTGGGCTCGCCAAGCTACTTAACCATGTGGATTCACATGTGCTACTTAACCATGTGAATTCACATGTCACAACCGCAGTTAAGAGGCCCCGTTGGTCTCATTGCATCGGAGTATCTCTCCACAGGCCAGTCATCTGAGAAACTGTTGTATTTGGATTTGGAATACTGTTGCTAGAGCTTATCACAGGAATGAGAGCACTGGAGTTCGGCAACACCGTTAGCCAGAAGGGAGCTATGCTTGAATGGGTGAGCAACTACTATACAAATAAGTGTGTTCTTCTAAAACTTTAAAAGTATTATTGTTTTCAAAATTCAATCTCAGTAAAAAAGTATTCTTTCCAAATTTTCTCAAGAGTTGTAGCTTAAACCCATAAAATAGCCGATGCGCTTTTTAAAGAATTTTAGGCTTCAAGTATTTAGCTACAAGAGTTACCCTTAAGTTGTAGATCCACATTTAAGTCTCTTAAAATGATTAAAGTTGAGCGTAAAGAGAGTATTTAGCTCAAGTGAGAACTAACTATTGCCGCTTTCTTCTTCTTGAAGCAATCTCCAACGCCCAAGCTTTGCCAATATCAGTCTGAAACTTCCCTGAATAAAAACCCCAACAAGTTTTAAAAGCCTTCAACCATATGTACTCTGATATGGATTACAATAGTTCACAAGAATTTACCTGCAGTTGATTGGAAAAACTCTTCTAAATCTTTACCTTGCTCTACGCAAAACAAAAAGAAATCAAGTTTTAGTTCAATCCATATTGTCAAATCAGGAGTTCTTCATTGTGGGGGTCATTACCTTGTTCATACTCCAAAGCCTGTAGTATCATCTCAAGCTTATCGAAATCTTTAACAAGTTTGGCTTCTGGTGATGCGTTCGCTTCGTATTCTCTCCACAGCTCAGCGATTTCTTCAGCTGCAAATTATACATCTGTATAAATTAAAAAAAAAAGAGCACAAGAGAGAAATGTAGTATTCAGAAAGAGAGAAGAGAACCGACCTCTTTCTCCTCCACCCAAGAGTTTGCACATGTGTTCAAGTGCTTCGCTCTCTCTTCGGTTTTTCTCTTCTTTAGAGACCCCGCAAGAAGGTGTAATATCCCCTACAATGGCTGTTTCAACAAAAATTATAGAATTTGATTGGGAGAAAAAAAGAAATTAGTGAAAGAGAACTAACCTTCTGCAATGTCGTGAACAATTGCCATTTTCATGCATCTGAATAAAGAAAGAAACCATGAGAAATTCAAAAGAAGAGTCCGTCTCCCAGAAATTGAATCTTGAAGCAACCAAGAAAAGCTTACTTGTCTCTGTTAACACCGGGGATATCTGAAGAAACTAACGCCATAAGACCCATCCGGTACATGTGATCCGCTATTGATTCTGGATTCTTCACATCTCTCTTAACCCATCCAGCTCTTGGCGTTGTCTATTATCAATAACAAACACATAACAAACCTTTCACATCTATAAAAAAAAAAAAAAACAAACCTTCACATCTATAAGAACTCGAGTAATCTCAACATAACATCTTAGCTCTCATCAAGAAACGTTTCAAGCTTATCTCTCTAACAAACAAAGATCCATCATCAATTATAAACAAACAGCCACAGAGAAATGAGCCACGAACATTTGAAACTAAGCATTTACAGATCCCATCTTAAGAAACAAACGCATGATCGATCTTATACGAGAGAAGAGACACTGGATCTCTCTCAATCGAATCGGATGATCGTTCGAAGGTGAGGTTACATTTACCTTGAGGCGAGAGCAGAGCGAGAGAAAATCTATGGCGGAGGAAGCGGGAGAAGGAGGGGGGACGGAGACGGAACCATCTCCGCTTCGATTCGGCGGTTGAGAGAGTGGGGAGTCGTCTGCCATGCAGTGAACCGCTCGGTTGGGAGAGGAAGCTGCGGCGGAGAGATGGAAGAATGGGAGGTGGGGAGGAGTGAGAGAGAGTGATTTGGAGAAGTATATTCTATTCATCACATTCCTCATTTTTTGTTGTTGTTGTTTATCTTCTTCGCGTTTTGGGAAGCGTGTTTGTTGTGTGTTTCAATCGTTCTGCTTTGTCACTTAGTTTGGGCCTTATAATATAAAGGCCCATTAATTTAAGTGGGTCATGAAGATATCGTTCGCTTCGCAGGAATAGAGACTTTATGCGTCTTATTCTGCTAGCGATTCAAACCACCATATACTGGATTTGGACCGAGTGTAATACTAGACTTCACCAACAAGTCTTCGAATCACCTAAAACTATCATCTCCTCCATCGATAAGCCAATCTGAAATCGTCTTCAAAGCTTTCGACATGCAAACTCTCGGGCTTCGTCAACAACGATGCAACTCTGGTTTCTCCAATCATAACTTTCAGCGGAGGAAACAATGTCGAGGATCTCGTCTCTTCCTTTACTCTGCAACCGCTTCATTTCACCTTTTGGGTTTGTCTAATTGACTCGGCTTTTAGTTCCACTGATATGTGTTTTATTTAAGATTAACACTAGGTTCAGTCCACAACAAACTTAAGCTTTTGGGCTCGTATGTTTTTTTTTATAATATGGAAGCCAATTTATAAAAAAAAAAAAAAATCTACCATTGTACAAGGATGAATTTCATGGATTTTTTACCTATTTAGATACACAATGGTACTCAAATGAAACTATAGCGAAGATTTTGTATTATATTGAAAAAGTTTCTAGTTTTTTTAATTAATTAAGCTTGTATTTTAGTTGTTATTATTTATGAAAACTATAGTTATAGTAAAATAATATAAACCTGACTCAAAAAAATCGGTGAAACAAAATCAAGATAAAACATATCTGAATAAGAACATTGCACCTTGTGAAAGCATGTCAAACACTATACTTTTATATTAAATCTCAAATCTTTTTTCATATAGTTACCAACAAATATTTTTGGTTTTTCGAAAAGAAAAAAAGTGTTTCCACCATTACAAAAGACCCGTCCAATTAAATAAAGGAAAAATTACCAAAACTGAACAAAAAAACAGCATAATTATTATTTTGGTATAAAATTTTTTTTTTCCATTTTTTCACTCTTTTACCATTTATATTTCTAAAACTTGATGAAATAAATAGTATTATGAATCAAAAAAAATTATACAAAATACAAACAATTGATAAAACACTCATATACACAAACTGATATTTTTTGGTTGAAAAACTTGATAAATTAAATTTTAAATTATGTTCTACTAATTCATCATCTACGAAAAATAGGTTAGTACAAAATGAATTCCAGATTAAACAAGTTCATCTAATTTTTTTAGAACGAATATTCCATTTTTAATTAAACTTCTAAGAGTGTGATTGGTTAAGTAATGGAGTAAAAGGTTGAAAGGTAATATAGTTGGAGTAAATCTTTTCATCTCGTAAAAGTTGAAGGAATATTTATTCTAGTTTAAGCACAATTTCACCTTTTTAAAGTAAATAAGCTGAAAACATTTTCCACTTGATTGGGTAAAATCACAGTAATAGGCTGAATGTTTTTTCACCTACATTATTTAACATTTGTAAAACGTTTGTAAAAAATAAAAATAAAGTTTTGTAAGACGTTTTTAATAAAACTTTATAAAAAACTCTATAAAACGTTTTAAATCAAAAACGTTAAATAAACTTTATAAAACATTTTACAAAGATTTATTTTTATAAAAAGTGTAAGATGTTTGTAATCTTTTTAGTTTTATTAAATTTTTTTATAAAATAAAAATTAAAGTTTCAAATTTTAACCTTTTTTAAAACATCTTTTTCTTTGTTTTTAAACTTTTAAATTTAATCATGTTGTTTTTTTTGTTCCGTTTCGGTAAATTTCCTTTAAATAAATAAGATTTGTAGATGTTTGTTTTTAACAAAATGTGTTATTTTTATAAAATAAGTTTTACAATACCGAAATGAAATTTAATCAACAATCCCGAGAGAACCTGCTTAAGAAACTAAAATCCAGGGGAAAATTAACTACAACCCAAATTTAAACTAACTACTGATGAAAAAATTCCACAGCACGAGCTAGATAGCGACCTAACATCAACCAGCCGCCAAATAGGGAAAAATAAACTCAACAGGCCTAAATGTGAGAGCACTTAGGGCCTCACTGGTTCAACCGCAGCGATTGCGGTTGCGGTTGCAGGAGTTTGCGGATGCGGGTGGTTGCGGTTTTTAGCGGTTTTAAGAGATTTGTACGACTGGTTCTGCGGTTAGAAATTGGTGCGTTTGCGGGATACTTATGACTGGTTAACTACCAAATGCAGCAGCGGTTAAATAATAAATTAATAATATTTACATTTTATACAATTATAAAAATATCAAAAATAATAATATTATTATAAATATAAAAGTTATATTTAGAAAGTTATAGTTTAAATTTTTTAAAAATATAGAAAATATTTTTATTTTAAAGTTTTATAATATTAATTAAAATATAATAGATATATTTTAGCATTTTTATAATTCCAATTTATTTTTTATTGAATATTTTTATTTTTGTATTTATATTTATATTGTTTTTTTAAAAAAAAAGAATTTTTTTTATCCTCCCGCAACCGTCCGCAACCGCAAACGCTAGCTGGAACCAGCTTTTGAATTTATGAGGTTCAGAGCGGTTTGGAGTGGTTTGGAGCGGTTTGAGCGATTGTTGCAAAACGCCGACAACCGCTACCAACCGCAAAAGCTGCGTTTGCGGGTGGTAGCGGGAAAACCAGTCATACCCTTAGTGTATGAATGGTGACCAAGGAATGACAATGTTTTCGCTGACTTGCCAATTTAGCACGCCGTCAACAAATTTAACAGAAATATTTGACGTCAGCCGTCAACAAAGCTGACTTGCCAGCTTTTGAATTTATGAGGTTCAGAGCGGTTTGGAGTGGTTTGGAGCGGTTTGAGCGATTGTTGCAAAACGCCGACAACCGCTACCAACCGCAAAAGCTGCGTTTGCGGGTGGTAGCGGGAAAACCAGTCATACCCTTAGTGTATGAATGGTGACCAAGGAATGACAATGTTTTCGCTGACTTGCCAATTTAGCACGCCGTCAACAAATTTAACAGAAATATTTGACGTCGTTTCATCTCATTTGAAATTAAAAATATGTAGACCCCTGGATTTGAACCCAGGTTGGTTGGTCAAATGGCAAGGTATTTTACCACTGGGCTACTAACACTTTCAATGTACTTAGTAACATGTTTACTTTTATTTGGTACATATTAAATATAAAAAATTTTCTAAAAACTTAATAAGATTTTTAAAATTCCAAAAAAATTAAAAAAAAGAAGATTTTTATAAAATTAATTTAGAAATTAAAATTAAAAATCAAATTTTATTTTTCTTTAAAAAAAAATAAAAACTCTTCCAAAATTTTCTAAAAACTTAAAAAGATCTTTAAAATTCCAAAAATTGAAAAAATAAAGGAATATTTTATAAAATTAATTTTGAAATTAAAATAGAAAATAAAATTTCATTTTTTCTTTTCAAAAAATAAAAAATCTTCCAAAAGTTTCAATTTTTTTAATTCAAAATTAATTTTATGAAAATTTTGGAAGATTTTTTATTTTCTTTTAAGAAAAATAAAATTTTATTTTTCTTTCAAGAAAAATAAAATTTTATTTTCAATTTTAATTTCAAAATTAATTTTATAAAAAATTTCTTTATTCTTTTCAATTTTTTGGAATTTAAAGATCGTTTTAATTTTTTAGAAAATTTTGGAAAAGTTTTTATTTTTTTAAAAGAAAAATAAAATTTATTTTCAATTTTAATTTTAAAATTAATTTTATAAAAAAATTCTTATTTTTCAATTTTTTGGAATTTTAAAGATTTTTTTAAGTTTTTAGAGAATATTTTATATTTAATATGTACCAAATAAAAGTAAACATGTTAGTAAGTACATTGAAAGTGCGAGTAGCCCAGTGGTAAAATACCTTGCCATTTGACCAATCAACCTGGGTTCAAATCAGGGGTCTACATATTTTTAAATTCAAATCATGTAAAACGACGTCGTTTTCAAATGAGATGAAACGACGTCGTTTCACTTAACGCCAACATTTAACGTCTAGTTAACACTGTGTTAACTGTGAGTTCACGGCGTGCTAAATTGGCAAGTCAATCTTAAGTTTATTAATAAACTAAAAAAGTCAATAAAAGTAAATGATTTTTTTGACCAGGCTCGAGTACAGGTTTTCTTTGGCAATTCGTGAAAAGTTCGTGTTTTTTTTGGCCCAATTCTCTAAAAAAATCACCATTCATAAGGAATATTTTTTTCTTCTCATTCCCTACCATTCATTTTTTTTGTAGAGAAATAAAGAACAAATTAATTCCTAGTTAAATATGGGATGGAACCACCATTCCTTTTCATTCCTGCAATTATATTCTTCTACATTCCTTTCGTATTCTTTCTTCTTGTTTCCAGAATGGTCACCAGTCGGACCCTTAATGATATCTGCCTCCTATCCTCCTCCTTTAAGACAATCTCCTTTACGTTTATTTCTAGAGCTCTAAATGTGAGAGCTGACTATTGTGCAAAACAGGCTTTATGGGCCTTGAACCCAATTTTAGCATTTAATGAAAAACTAAGGATTTAAAAAAAAAAAACTCAACAGGCCTCAGCCGTCAATGTAAAATAAAGGAACTAGACACGCTTTAACTGCTAATGTACAAGACCGTTGTGAGACGTCACCATTCACAGAGAGAGAGGGGAAACAGAAAAGAACTTCCAAAAATAACACTGGAAAAACTCAGCCTCTAAAGTACGACTAATCTACTTGTGAGACGTCATCATTCACCAAGAGGAAAGAAAAATGACTTTTTAAAAATCCACTGATCTATATCAACATGTTTTAAAATAAGTTCATGTAATCTGGATTAAAATAAAAGGGTTTATGCAATTTGAATTACTTCCAATTTTCTAATTTCATAAGTAGGTCAGGTAGCACCGCAGTTACGCAGACTCCAAAGTATAAAAACAAATTGCAATTTACTGATTTTATTTTCCCTTAATTATACATAACACGACTAAAACCGTCGACCAATTCCAAGTGCACTTTTAGCAACAAGAAAACAAAACAATTCCAAGTACACGAGTAAACAAAACCATAATAAGAGTTTGGAAATGTTCCCATCTCGCTCACGCAAGTAAAAATAAGAAGAAATCTCAACTATTTGACATAGTAGAGAATAGAGATAACAATTTGCAAAAAGAACGGATATGGTCCTATGGAGTATTATTATTCGAATAGATATTCAAAAAATTTGAAATGGATATTTGAAATTAGTATTTAGAAAATAATTATTTTTTTTGCCTATGTTCTAATTTATATATTGTATTTTTAAATTTTCAGGTCTATAAATAAATTTGGGTACTTAATAATTATACAAATATATAAAATATAATAACAAGTCATTTGTCCGTAAACCCAAATATCTAAAAACTTGAAATACTCTAATCGATTTCAAATGAATACCCAAACGCCAACGCTAGTTTGGTAGCATTGCTCAAGCAGCACAAAAACAAATTCCAATTTAGTCATTTCCTTAAACTATATAACACGAGTAAAACCGTTGACGAAATAAACAAGTAAACAAAAGCAAATAAGACTTTGGAAACCTTTTCCATCTCTCTCACGCAAGTAAAAACAACGAGGAAAAACATCTCAATTATTTGACATAGTGTAAATAAAATATTATAACTAGTCATATTCACATTCAAAAGTCCTAATCACATTTGCAAGTCCTTATCAGATTAGGCTAGACTAAAATACCCACCACTCACAATTAAACGCGTGGAAGTTTAATTAGTCAAAGAAAGCACAAAGTCTTTTAAGTCTCTCAACAACTTTCATAAGAGGAGAAGGAGAAGAGATATCACCAAAACCCATTCATCATTAAGCAATAAAGAAACTTCTCTGCAGCTTCTCCTTCCTCTCACGCGTTTCAATCCTCTCTATATAACTCTCTTCCCCCTTAAAACCCATCTCAAATTCCACTTCTTTTGAATACGTATTGAAAACCATGGTTCGTTGTAGCAACAACCTCGTCGGTGTACTCAACTTCATCGTCTTCCTCCTCTCGATCCCCATCTTAGCTGGAGGTATATGGCTAAGCCAAAAAGGCTCAACGGAGTGTGAGCGTTTTCTCGACAAGCCCGTGATCGCTCTCGGAGTCTTCCTCATGGTCGTAGCGATCGCTGGTTTGATCGGTTCGTGTTGCAGAGTCACGTGGCTTCTCTGGACGTACCTCCTCGTCATGTTCCTCTTGATCCTCCTCGTCTTCTGTTTCACGATTTTCGCCTTCGTTGTCACTAACAAAGGCGCAGGGGAGAAAGTTTCAGAGAGAGGGTATAAAGAGTATAGGCTTGGAGATTACTCTAACTGGTTGCAGAAACGTGTGAACAGTGACAAGAACTGGAGGAGGATTAGGAGTTGTCTCGTTGAGAGCAAAGTCTGTTCTAAACTTGAAGCTAAGCTTATTAATGAGCCTGTCAATAAGTTCTACCAAGAACACCTTACTGCTCTTCAGGTAAAAGCTTTTAATCTTTTTGTCTTATATTTGGTTCGAACCTTGGATCTGATTCCTTGTCTGAAAGCTTGTCTGGTTTTAAGGATTTTAGTCAGAACTTTGTTTTTTTGTTTGTCTGACTTTTTGACCCTTAAAATCTCTTTTTGTGATCTCAAATGTTTTGATTCTGTAACATGGCTTTTAAAGATCCAAACTCTTTATAACACAAAAGGTTTTTCTTTTTGATTTATAAAGTTTCAGCCTTTTTTTAAAAAAAAAAAATTGAGAAATGATTATATATTTATATGAGCTTTTATGTTCTGTTCTTAGCAGTTTTGTATGCTTTTGCTCTTTTTAAGTCTCTATTTTCCACTCTTATGAGACTAGATAGTCTAAATAGTATCTGAAGCTTATTCTCTGTGTTATGGTTGATGTCTTACTACAACTAATTAACTAATCTTTTTTGTTTTGTGTTACAGTCTGGTTGCTGCAAACCCGCAGAGAAATGCCAATTCGCTTACGTAAGCGCCACAAACTGGACCAAGACGGCCGGGACACACCCTGATCCAGACTGCCAAACCTGGGACAACGCACCAAACAAGCTCTGCTTCGATTGCCAATCTTGCAAAGCGGGTCTCCTCGACAATGTCAAGAGCGCGTGGAAGAAAGTTGCAGTCGTTAACATCATCTTCCTCGTCTTCCTCATCATTGTCTACTCGGTTGGTTGCTGTGCTTTGAGGAACAACAAGAGAGATGACAGCTACGGCCGTACTTATGGATATAAGCCTTGAGGGTCTTTTAGGACAGAGATTCGTTCATTGTTCTTTACACATTATTGGAGTTTGCTTTTTTATGTTTGATGATTCCTATCTTCGTGTTTTGAGACCTATTGCTTGTACAGCTTTCTACTTATTAGCTAGTGTGTTCTGCCTTCTGGCTAAACCATGATATTGATTTATTATATGTTTTCCCTTCATTTTTATTTAAGCATACCATGTTCTCTTGATCTTCTTGTTGAGGAGCAGAGAAGCCACACTTGTGACAAAAACTCAGCACCGATCTTGGCTGTAATATTGAAAAGAATTATGGTAGTCTCTGTGACGCCCCGACCCGCTAATGTTAGAGAAGATATGGAAGGAACCATGATAGCTTCGTTTACCTCTCGGGTGTAGGCTTGTTATGATTTTCTCTCAGTTTTTTTGATACAAAACATTAGAGAAAGAAGCATACATGTTGTAAAAATGTTTTAAATATACATAACTGCATTTTTTTAATTTAATGAACTTGCATAAAAACACATTGAGACTTACTCAAAATTGATGATAGTAGGGATATTGATGGATCTCAAATTATCCACAAAATAATTAGGTTAAGTGTTTCAATTACGTGTATAAGAAAAATTTATCAAAAATTGTGTATTGATATTTCCGTATGAAGAAATGTATTTTATTGATAATATAAGTACAAAACTAGTATAAATAGAGAAGGTATCTAAGAACAAAGACGTATGGAAGTACAGTACAAGTAGAAAATTAGTATGAATACAAAAGGTATCTAATAACAAAGACGTATGAAAGTATAGTATTGCTTTTAATCGGAAAAAAATGTATTGCTGTAGAAGAATTTGGATCCCTCTTCTTCTTGCCATTGGTCTTGCTTTTATAGGCCTTCAAGAGATAGTAACGGCGATATAGTCTCCAACGAGGATCAGATACCTTTAAAACCGGCTTCAATGATTTGACTTCAGTTACATTGCAGTTTGAAAGTGTCAGCTCAGCATGGACCGCCTTTTGAGCATAGTATGGGCATCAGACCTCCGAGGGCACATTTGTCTTCATGCGGGTTTGAAGGACACTGGATCGGGTTCTCGGATCGGGTATGGAGCGGAGTCAAATCCGCCTCTAACAGATATATAATTGTTGATGAAGGATATAGATTTGGTTATGGAGAAATAAAGATAAGGGAGACGAACAGATTGGGCTGATGTTTTTGGTTATTGTTTGTGTGAATGATTGTTACTCGAGCCCCTTAATTAATGGGTCCAAAAAGCCTGCCACAAAAACTGCACATATGTAATCGATACACAAGTATAAACATGTATAAATTGTAACATTTTAATTCTTAAAACTTATAACATATGAATACAAAAAAATATACAGGATTAGTTTAGTTTGTTGTTGTTTGCGCTTTATGAAAAATGAAAGTATAATTGTGTCTAAATGAAGATTAGCGCTTTATGAAACACATATGAAAGTGTATATTAGATCCAAATAATACATCTAAAAATATTTTTCATCATCAGAAATTTATATTAAGAAAATTGTAGTTCCAGTATAGTTGCGTGTAAATGATGATTAGCGCTTTATGAAAATGAAAAAAAAAATGCAAACGTGAAGATAATATGAAGAGGAAAGAAAGTGGCTCTCACGAGGTCCATGTTTTTTGGATCTTGCTTTCTTTTACGTAATTAGGATAGCATAACGTGAAGAGATCATGTAGAGGTTACATGTTTATTTTGCATCTTGCTTTCTTTCTAAAAAACCATCGGTTAACATATATAATATCTCTATATATTCGACAAACGACAAATAGCCCGAGCTAGAAGAAGTTTGTCTTGATGAAAAATGGAAGCTCAAATTCTGTTTCTCTATCTCTCACTCCTCGCTCTCTCTCTAAACTTCTTATTTCAGTATCTCAAGCCGAGGCTAAGCCGCATGCTCCAGCCTTCTCTTGAAACTCAAGCCAAGGCCGCCATTTTATCAAGAAAAGAAGTAGCCGAGTTTCTTGATTCTCCCATTGTGGAAGTAGTAGAAGAGGAAGAAGATGAAGATATCTATACAATTTCTAGTTCCACGTTCGATTTTGATCCATACATGGCGAGCAAGGCCGAAGCAGTGAACAAAGCTCTAGACGAAGCCATACCGGTCGGGGAGCCACTCAAGATCCACGAAGCCATGCGTTACGCGGTTCTTGCGGCCGGAAAACGCGTTAGACCTATTCTCTGCCTCGCTTCCTGCGGTCTAGTAGGCGGCGAAGAAAACGCCGCGATGCCAGCGGCTTGTGCGGTTGAGATGATACACACCATGTCACTAATCAAAGACGACTTGCCTTGCATGGACAATGACGACCTGCGTCGTGGGAAGCCCACCACTCACAAAGCCTTCGGCGAAGGAATCGCCATTCTCTCCGGAGGAGCTCTCTTGTCTCTTGCGTTTGAGCACATGACAACGGCGGAGATATCCTCGGAGAGAATGGTTTGGGCGGTCAGGGAGCTGGCTAGGTCCATTGGAACTAGAGGGTTGGTCGCGGGACAAGCAAAGGACATAAGTAGTGAAGGTTTGGAGTTGAACGACGTCGGTTTAGAGCATTTGGAGTTTATCCATGTACACAAAACTGCTGTTCTGTTGGAAACTGCTGCGGTTCTTGGAGCCATTATTGGTGGTGGGTCTGATGAAGAGATTGAGAGTGTAAGAAAGTTCGCAAGGTGCATTGGATTGTTGTTTCAGGTGGTGGATGATATTTTGGACGAGACCAAGTCGTCGGAGGAGTTGGGAAAGACCGCCGGAAAAGATCAGCTACTTGGAAAGCTGACGTATCCCAAGCTGATGGGGTTGGAGAAATCTAAAGAATTTGTTAAGAGATTGACTAAAGATGCACGTCAACATCTCCATGGGTTTAGTACGGAGAAGGTGGCACCTTTAGTAGCTCTTACTAATTTTATTGCCAATAGAAATAAATGAAGTGTTATGTGTTTTAGAACTTTGATAGTTTGTTTCTTTGTGTCGGGTTTATGTATACATGCTAAACTAGTGTGCTTACTTTTAAGTGTAACCACATTTTTATATTTTTATTTTTAAAATTTGTAAAAGGAAAAACTTGAAACGTAAATCCATTTGCCTCTTTTGTTAATCTGTGCCGGTAAAGCAAAACGCCCTCTCGTCACAGGCTGCCAACTCAGCTTTGCTTCTTCCTCCTGATGCCATGTGGACAGTTTTTGAAAAAAGACGCGTTTTGTTTGTCAATCTGAAATCGTTCCGAGTCGTGTCTGTAAGGATCTTTTAATTGTTTTCGTTACTCGCGGCAGAGTTGGTCGCATATTTCTTGGACCTCAATTAACAAATCACTCATAGTGTCTTGGACCCGTTCATTTAGGTCCGATCGCTATTCTTTCTTTTTTTTTTGGCAACTGTCCGATGGCTATTCTCATCAAATTATTTAGGACCTTTTTTTTTCCTGTAAAAGACATATAAACATCTCGCGGCGCCGATGAGGTGTTTGTCTCAGTTAAACCAATCAGATTATATAACTAATCAGATTATTATTCCTCGTGAGACTTATTCACAGTCGAGAAAGTTCCTAGTGATACATTGTTTTTGTTTGGTTGAGACAGTCTGATTGGATTTCAGTTGTATCGACATGAATTATTGTAGAGTATCAATTATCACCATTCGGAGCATCTCCAAAAAGGAACTCTATTTTGAAGTTTCCAAAACTCTATATTTGAAGTTTCAATGTATTCTTTTCCAAAAGTAAAACTTCAAACCTAACTTCAAAATTATTTATATTTTACACTATAGTCCTTATATTTATCATAGTTAATATAAATTCATAAAAAATTCTATAAATAACTAGTACATATATATATAAATATTACAGAAATATTAATTAAAAAAATCTTTCACTAAAATATAAAATTATAAATAAAAATACATAATTAAATATTAAACTGCAAGCAAATACTACATTATTCCATAAAATTATTTTCGTAATGCTCTCATATATGATCAACTAGTGCATTTCGAAGTAAGAAATGACTCTCTTTGTTTTATAAATTTTAGTTCTAAAATATTATAAATCTTGTTTTAAAATTTTTATTTAATTTCATGTGTAAAACTTAAATTTATAAAATAAATTTAAAATATTTATGAGATATAAAAGTTTTAAGGATTAAAACAATAAACAAAAAATATTTAAGAATTATAAATATGATCTATAATTGGAAGGACCAAAATGCAAATAAAAAGATGAAACTTCAAATTTGAAGTTTTGAAAAGTGAAACTCTATATTTGGAGTTTCACTCTTTGAAGTTTCTTTTTGAAGAGTAAAAAACTCTATATTTGAAGTTATAGAGTTTCTTTTGGAGATGCTCTCAGAGATATCTTTTTGTCACCAACTTAAAACTCTGATCCATTCCTTTTAGCCATTTGAGTTTTTTAAAGTCTAATGCCAAACATCTTTAAAAACATTAAATAATCCGACACGAATATTAGTACTTTCGTACATTATACTTTTTTTTTCTTTTTTTTTTTGATTAACCTGGGGGTATCCCAGGCCCATGGAGAGGCCCAGACTAATCTCCAAGGGGAGGTGCAGCCCACGGATAGACCCTCTTTCCGGGTATTCAAATGGGCCCTAAAGCATGGGCCCATATTCGTGTTGGGTGACCAGGATAATTGTGACTTAGTTTCGCGCAGCAGGTGAATCGAACCTGAAACATGTTGGTGTTTCAGTCCCGTCTCCTTACCACTCGACCACAATCACCCGGTCAAAATTATACTTTAACGATCGATATTAATCCATTTGCTGTCTTAAACATGTTCCCGTCTTATTTTATTTATTGTAGACAAAATATAAGTCAATTAATGGTGTATATATTCCATCCATCCGTTTTGAAATTTCAGTATCTTAAGGTGATGAAACAAGCAATGTAAAAACTTTTGGATATGCATTTTTATTTCATATGTTATCTTTTGACTTACAGTAATCTTCCTTATCATAATGTTTGATTTTTATTATACATTAGATTCTGGGTATATTTTTGTTTTAATTTTTTTAAGAAATTTAATTTTTATAAAAATTAAATGACATAAATTTTAATAAAAACATGATTACTTATTTAAAAAAAACATAGATATTAAAAATCTGTTTTTGTGATTAAATCATATCAATAATTGATTTTAGACCAAACCTATATTAACTGGTCATGTTACTAATTTAATTATATTTTATTATTTTTGACCCAAAAGAAAAAACAAGAAAACAAAATTGATAACTGTTCACGATGTTGATGCTCGAGCAGAGGGATATGCCCTTTGGCCCATATCTTTTGGTAGATATTTTATTAAAATCTTTTTTGGGTGTAATTATTAAAATAACTTGTCGTATTATCTCGGAAAATATGCTTTTCTGACGTTATCTTTTATCGATAATTAGGAATATGTACACGAATCAAGAATCAATCAAGATTTATGAATTTGAAGTTTCCTCTGTTCAATCTAACACTACTAAAAGCAGAATACGAAGAGCATACAGGCTATCCACGTCGGCCATTTAATCAACCAATGGAGTGCCTTTTTTTATCCACGTCAGCCAAGTTTGGGTTGATCTTGGGTCTTCTAATTTAAAATCCGTAAGCCCATCATCATTTGTAACCAAGCCCACACGATGTGTACCCCTAGCTCTATCTCATCTCATCTCATCTCTTCCCTTAGCATCCTAAAACAGTTAGGCGATCGATCTATTCCACGACTCATCTCTTTGCCTTTTCCCCTTCTCAAACGGATCGATCAATCGACACCATATTCATGAGTGTGCAATGAATCCACTGGACAACTCGCCCACTATTGTGACTCACTGAGTCATTCAGCTGGATTGAAACCGAAGATCCGCCGTCGAGGAGCTTTGCTTCGCCGAATGTCGTCGGAGTCAAAGGTCGAGTTTTTACGGAAGCTGGTGAAGGTGAAGGATGGTTTAGCTTCAGATGTTGTGGAGAAGAGTGAGAGTAAAGGCAGGAGTAGAAGGAGTGAGAGTTAAGGTCGCCATTAATGGAGCAAGGTTTACAGATTCGATTGAGTTTGATTTGATTTTTTTCTAGGGCTTGAAATGGGAGATGAGATCTACTGTTGGAGGGAGAGAAAAGTGTGTGGTGCGGGCAGAGAGAGAGAGAGAGAACAGAGAAGCAAGCACTTGGACAAAGTGAAAGCGTTAAAGGTAGCGACTTTTGTCTCCTTCACTATGGTAAACCCCAAAAATGCTTCATCTTTCTTCTTTATTTTATGCTTTCCTCTTTCTCCTTAAACATCAATTACTCTGAAAATGCATTATCATCGTTTTGGTTCATCATCATTTGTAAATATTAATCAAAGTTGTAAATGATGGCAGGATGGAGCTTTGATCATCGTCATTTGTATCACCCGTAGTGGATTTTCAACTAATGAAACATGAGCCGATAAAAAGTTAACTCTGAAATGCATTTTATATATATAAAGTTGAATTGTGCTCAAAGCACAGCCCTCCACGACACAAAACAGGGTGGGGCTTTTGCCGATACGTGTCAGCTCGGTAGTGCGTCTGTGTATCTCACGCTCTCTCTTCCTTCTTGCGCGTCATGGGATTGTGTATTATCTCTTCCTTTTCGCGCGTCATGGGTTATTTCGATTGGGCGTTAATTTTTTATGGGTTTCATGTTTACTTCAGACTTCAATTAGAATAAATCCCGTGTTTTTTTTCTTCGCCCCTACAGAACCCATGTCGATTAGGTTTTCTAAATTGCTCTTCCATCTTCTTCCTTAGAGTAGGAAATGTTACCAGTTACCAAATTATCATCTTAAACCCTCCATTACTCTCTCACACATGATCTATATTCAATGTGATTTCTGGATCTGAGGCGGTGGAGATTCATCTATAAAAAGATCCGAAAATCAGTCTGAAAATGGGCAAATACATGAAGAAATCGAAGATTACCAACAACGATACGGAGCCCACCGAGCCAACTTTCCTGGGAGTTCGCACCAGGGACGCTAAAACCCTAGCTCTGAAGCGGCTCAATTCCTCCGCCTCTGATTCCGCTCTAGCTGGAGACTCTTCTTGCTACCTTCAGCTCCACAGCCGCCGCCTCGAGAAACCCCCGGCGCTGACGGAGCCGAAACAGCCACCGAGAATTAAGGAGCCTGGCTCGAAGGGTCGGGTTAGCTCCGGTTTGGGTTCGGTTCATGTAGCTCAGAGCTGTAACGGAGATGATTGGTTTGGGAAGTCTGAAGCTTTTTTGTGGAGAGAACAGTCCTGATTTTCAATCGATACAAAGGTTCGTGATTTCGTGCCCTAGCGATTCATCTTCTTACCAATTCGATGAAACCCACTTTGTTTTTTTTTTTGGTCTTATTGAAATATGTTTAGTTTGAGTTTGAATCAAGACCCCAGTTCGTGTTTTGTGTCATAGCTTCTTTTGCCCAAACTGTGAAGAGCGTTAGGCTTCTCTTGACCTTTCGTTGTTTGCTCAAATCATGTTTTTTTTCCTTTCTCATGTTTACCTGATTGGTTTGATTTTATATTCGACTTTACTGTCTTCTGGTGTACTGCTGTGTTATTACTGCTCACTCTCGGACTCTTTGTGGTGTTAGATTAGACATTTCAGAGTTATTGTTGTTTGTCTCATGTGTACCACATTGCAGAGGTTATCAATGTGTATCATATTTAATATCTAAGTTGGTGAAAGTATGACCCTTTTTGTGAATATAAGTTTTGAGTCCTCTCCTTGATGAGCTAATGACATTGGAAGTGGTACGCATTAGGGTTTAGAGATAGAGATTCACCTTAATTTTTTCAACATATGTTTTTTTTTTGTTTTTAACTAAAGTGGTTGTTGTATGAATGTCAGTAGCTTTTAATATGTAAGATCATATGAAAAAATGGAGACTTTCTTCGTAAGTGTAGTGAAAGTACTGTGGTGTGGCGTCATGTTCATGGGACCTAGCTAAGCTGTTGAGAAGAACTACGAGCTACCTGATGGGCAAGTGATAACAATTGGTTCTGAGCTGTTCCATTGTCCTGAGGACCAAGGTTATTTACCAGCCATCTATGATTCATATGGAGAATACTGGTATCCATGAAACAACTTTAACTCCTTAATGAAGTGTGATGTAGACATCAGAAAGGATGTGTACGGTATAACATCGTGACCAGTGGTGGAAGCACATTTTCTCTGAGATCGCTAACAATTTGAGCTAAGATATCACGTCTTGGTCTACAAGCAGCATGAAGATCATAGTTGCTACTCCTCCTGAGAGAAATACCCTGTCTTGATTAGAGGGTCCATCTTGGCTTCACTCTGTACATGGCGCAATGGAATAAGTCAGGCCCATCCATTATTCTCAGGAAATGCTTCTTAGCTTGGAGTTATCATTTTTTTCAGAAAAGAAGCGTTAATCTATTCTTCTTCTTTTTTTTGTTCTTATTTCTGGCCAAAGACATTTTCAAAGATTTATGTTCTTCTTATTTAGTTCAGCTGCCTGTGAGTGAATAATAACACATCTTTCTCTCTTTAACTATTATATAGCATTGTGTTTCCTGTTCTCTTTGTATTATTTTTTTCTACGTTTGTACACTTCTATCAGTTCAAATGGTGAACTATAGATACAACACATGATTAAAGAGAAACCAACACGTACCATAAAAGCGAAGTTAGGGAACCCAAAAGTCTAATTAATGTTGGAGTTATTAAATCATACAATCAGCCCAAAACAAAAAAAAAAACTTACATTACATGACGACACAACAAAGACAAGAAGACATCTTAGAAGGTGTTTTCATGGTTTGGATCAGTGTTCAGGGTCGGTCTAATAGCCCCTCTGCCTGCAACCCATAAGCTGTTCCAGAAACTCGGTGAGTCTGATATGTTAGAGGTCCATTGATCAGCAAGTTTCTGGTCTTTGGCCTCTGTGTCTCTCCTTCAACCAGCAGATGTCTTTATACTCTCCTTTTATCTTCTCTCTTGTGATTTCCTGCTCTTCCGAGTTGAAATAATCTCAGTTAAAAAGACTACCACAGACGAGTTGAAATGTTAAATTTAATTGCATATTCCTCGACTATATAAATCGAAACCTTTAGCTAAAATAAAATCACAATTCTTACAAAAATATTTTCACATTATGCACGGAGATCAACCCCTATCAAAACTCGAAACCCTCCCTCAAGACCTCCAAGGTGATATATTTTCAAGAGTAGCACGGTTATCAAGAACCACCATACGCCATCTAATGCAATCATGCCCATTTCGCCGAAGCTGCTAAAGACACACGAGTCTACAAGCATATGACAGTCAAATCATTGATTATCCATCCACTTGCTTCTCTAATAAGGTATTGCAATCTCATCTCATGACAAAATATTTGTCGCTGGAAACTTAGAAACAATGCTATTTGTATAACCAAATGAAAAAATCACATACTTCATTTTATATATGGTGAATCACTTCTAATTCCTAAAAGTAAAACATCATATCGCATATATGTTTTCATGTACTTTAGCAGTAACAATTTTTGTGGGTTTCTGTTGGACACAATATATAAATTTTTTACTTCTCTACGTTTACGTTTAACCACTCATTTTTCTCATGCATATATATTACGTCAAGAAAACGTATACACAATATTTATTAATAATTTCATGTATATTTATTGAATATTTTAACATAAATAACAAACAGTAAACATATAATATCTAGTTTATAAATAAAGTTTAGCTATGTGTTTGGCAAATTTATTTTTGTTTCTTATACAGTATTTTAAATATTTTAATATAAATAACACTTTGCAATATATTAAAGTAGAAATCTTTTTTGATGTCAAAATAAAATCTATACTATATAAAAGTTGATGCTATAAGCCATTGAGAGCATCCACGTAAAATGTTAAACGACCAATCATAGTATCACAAATCATTATTTTGGTTTACTATTTTGAAAAATGTTAATATTACAAAAAAACAATCATTTATTTCAAACTAAAATATAAATCTATATCAAATAAGGTAAATTTACAAAATTATAAATACTATATTAATTTAACATAATGTTTAACATTTTTCAAAAATTAAAATGAAATAACCAAAATAATATTTAATTTAAAATATATACTCATGATTTAAATTTAAATAACTATATAAATCTAAATTTAAACTCATGATTTTCAAAATTTAGGTTATATACTATTGAAAATATTCAAAATAACATATACTATATATAATTTGATATTATTAATAATTCAGAATGTTCATATATTATTTTAAAGCACCAAAACATATACCAAGTGTCTTTTTTTGGTATTTCTAAAAGTGTTAATATTACAAAAAAATTTATTTCAAAATAAAATATAAATAAGTACTCAAATAAATTAAACTTACAAAATTAAAAAAACCATGTACTATATAAAAGTTGAGGCTATAAACCATTGAAAGTGTCCATTAGAATGTTAAACGACCAATCGTAGTATGACAAATCATTATTTTAGTTTACTATTTTGAAAAATGTTAATATTACAAAAAAAAACAATCATTTATTTCAAACTAAAATATAAATTGATATCAAATAAGGTAAATTTACAAAATTATAAATACTATATTAATTTAACATAATGTTTAACATTTTTCAAAAATTAAAAAGAAATAACCAAAATAATATTTAATTTAAAATACATACTCATTATTTAGATTTAAATAACTATATAAATCTAAATTTAAACTCATGATTTTCAAAATTTAGGTGATATACTATTGAAAATATTCAAAAATAACATATACTATATATAATTTGATATTATTAATCATTCAGAATGTTCATATATTATTTTAAAGCACCAAAACTTATACCAATTGTCTTTTTTTGGTATTTCTAAAAGTGTTAATATTACAAAACATTTTATTTCAAAATAAAATATAAATAAGCACTCAAATAAATTAAACTTACAAAATTAAAAAAAACCATGTACAAATCTATACTATATAAAATAAATTTTCGAAAACTAACATAAAAATAACAAACAAATATAATAGTTAATTTTAAAATGCAATATTTTCAAACAATTATATCTATATAAATCTAAAACACACTATTTACAAATTTAGGTTATATAACATTCAACAAAAATATGTAATATATTTAATTTGATGCATTAAATCATTGAAAATATCCACATATTATTTTAAAGCACCAAAATATGTCAAATTACCATTTTAATTATTATTTTAAAAATTTCAAGATTTTCAGAAAAAATGTTTATTTCAAAATAAAAAGAAAACTACTATTCAATTTTGTGAAAAAGGCAAAATTATTAAAAGAATCAATTTGGTATATAAACTAAATCTTTGAAAGACCAACATAAAATTAACTAACAAAAAAATAACTAAAATAATTAGTTTATTATAAAAATTAAATCTTTAGAAGATCAACATAAAATTAAGTAACTAAAATAATCTTAAAAATATAAGGATTTCAAATAATAAAGACAATATAAATCTAAAGCACTATTTCATTACATATGAATCTATAACATATGATTTCAAAATTTAGGATATATATAGTGTTCACATATAATTTAAAAATATCATTATAATAATATAAAACAATCAGCATTATAATTTGATAAATTAAATAAAGATATTATTTTATTAAAAATAATTAACTTGATATATAAAATAAATATATATTTGACATTAAACAGAAAATAACAAAAATAAAAATATTTCAAAAAGAAATAAAGTTAAAAAAACAAATTATTTATTAATAATCACGTATGTAAAAATAAATAAAAATCAACAAATACTATAAAAAGATAAATTAAAATTTGTAAAAAAATATCTTTAAAGTTAGACTGATATTTATAGCTAATTATTGAAAACTAACATAATAAGAGATTGACAAGAAAAAATCTAATTATGTCTGTAACCTTTAATACGATATGGACTATATCTTTTAAAAATCAGAAATAACTTAAAATATCAATAATAATATTTAATGTCAGCATCATAAGTTAATATTTTTATAAACCTTAAATTTTCTTAAAAAAATATAAAAATTAAAAAATACTTACTTGATATATATGCTAACTCTTCATTAATTAACGTCAGAATTATAAAATTATGTCTTAAAGTATGTCAAAACATACATATAGCTTATAAATCAAAATAAAATAAATAATTAATATCATAGTACTTAATATGAGCCAATAAATATAAATGTAAACTGAAATTTAGTATTTGTTTTTTATTTATATCGGTCTCAGCTATAAAATATTGTAAATTTATAATATGTTATATGAGTTTCTTAGAAAAATAATGGTTGATTGTGATTCTTTTTTTTACCGAGCCAATTTATTATTTAGTTTACAATAAGTTACAAAGCTCTGTAAGAAATATGTGATTGTAACAATAGTTTACATATGTAAGAAATATATTGTTAAACAAGTTGTTTATTTCTGTTTTTTTAAATTTTTTACCTATGTGTTCTCAAGCTGTTTTTATCAATAAATGAATAAACATAGTTATATAGTAATCAAAAATTTAAATTTAATAAATTTTGACATATATGTTTATAAGAAAATCATTAAATATTCATTAAACTAATCAAATATGTTTTTAAGAAAAACTCTAAATATTTTATAATCAATAAGCTTTTTTGAATATGGTCATTAAAATTATGCAAACTATATGGTGACTTTTCATAAGTCTTAAGTGTAATTCACCGATAGAATTTATAGGACATATGCTTATGAAAATTTATTAAAGCAATTAACATAACATATAAAATTAAAAATGATCTCACCAAGTTCTATCAATGAAAGATACTTGAAACAAAATGTTATTAAAACATACGACAACATAAAATAATCAAAGAGGCTAATAATTAAAGTATATTAGTTTAAAATTCTAATAACATTTACAAATAATATTGACATTAGAGTATAGTTTCACGCTCTCAGTGACAACAGAAAATAAAGATATGAAAAATATTCATTATATATTCGTCAGTTGGAAAATATAATATCTAAGTTTATGAAATATGATGTGAACTAATAAAACATCATAATCACGCCATTAATTAATATTGTAACTAGATCAAGTAGAAGATGTATATAATATTTTTTAGTAATATATGTTTATTTTAATAAATAAAATATTATTTAACATTAGTTTAAAGTTGTATATATTTATTTTTCTTTTTGTTATATCTAAAATAATATTACTATTTAAATTTCATAAAAATATTTATTATGATTTAACTCTAAATATAATACAAACAAATATGCATTTAAGCGACTTCAGGATGATTATTTCAAATAGAGATATTCACAAAAATATATAATAAGTTTTCTTTCATTGTAAAAATTTGGTTAATACAAAGTAAAGCTAGATATTGTGCATATACATTAAGTTCTTATGTTTTTCAAATAGATAGATAGATAAAACAATTATAATAAAAATTATTATAACAGTGTATTATTTTTTAATATGAATAAAATGATCAATATATATTTTTAAAATAAGATTAATAAAAAATAAATAAAAAGATTAATAAACAATATAAACATGTTTATAAATACACTTACGCAGTTACATATACAAAAAAAGATATCTAAATATTAGTTTTTTAAAGACTATAATTGTATAAAAAAAATCTAAATAAAAAAATAATAAAGCATACTTCGAATAAAACTTCATATAAAAATGCATATAAACCAATTGTACTTCATTATCTTAAAATTAGTATAAAATGATACAAATTATTAAAATAAACTCGCGCGTAGCGCGAATCAAAAATCTAGTTGGTACTAATAATTAAAAATTTATATTGAATACGCCCCTTAAACTTAGTTGATTAAAAAATAAAAGAGCTTTTGATGAGAGATTTTTATATTTATTTTTATTTTTATATATCGTCCCAATTGAAGTTTCAAAATACAATGAAAATCGAATAAAATCCGCACGACCTTACTATCTGTACATTTCCACCGGACACATGGACGGGTTACTTTCCAATTTCGAATCCAACACGAACGAAATACATACAACCAAGCCATTTATCATTACTCTGGAGCTGACTTCCATTTCAATGGATGGATCAATTATCCGCTTTCTCCTACCTGTTGCATTTTCAACCATCAATAAAATTTTGAATTTACCACCTACTAAAAAACAGGTTTGGATGGCAGCTGCCTCATTGCCAAAAATGCTCTCAATCTGCGCAAATAAGAAAATGAGGTACTCTAACAAGATAGACCAACAGACTACAAGAGCCCAAGGATGGGTTACTCCTAGCATATGGAGACATCGATGAGCATCCTGAGTCGGAGAACACCCGACCAACCAAATATCGCTGCCATATGCATGTCTTTGAGAACCAAAGGATGGTTCTTGATAATGACAACCAACGAAACTTCAGTGACAAACAAAGAAGACGTTACAGACGAAATCTAAGAGCCAAAACTTTAAAGAATATCACCACCTTCGAAAATGATGATAGACCAATGAACGCCAAAGCCATAGATGACTTAACGCTTTGGAAACTCCAAAGAACCTTCTTGTGCGGAGACCAAGAGCCAGACACAACCACACAATAGAACATGAACCATGCATGTGCCACCAAGTAGAATGACCTTTAGTGAAATACATTAACAAAGACAGGAAGGACCGTTTGTCCCGGGACACCTCGAAACGAGCTGTGGAGACCACCCTCCGCTACTCTGCACAATCCACAACCAAAACCCATGAACTCAAGAGAGTCGAGGGAAAGAAATCCACGCCAAACACTTCGATTTTGAAGCAGATCTTCTCTTCGACGCTGCTTGATAGCATAAGAGATTAAGATCAGAAAAAAACAAAATAGATCCGAACACCAAACTCTAATAAACATAAATTTCAAATATTACTTAAAAATATTTATATAAAACTGGTATAAGCAAATTTTAGTAACTATTTTTGAGAATATTAAACATCAAACTTTTCTATTAAAAAAACATCAAAATCTTTATAAAGAAAATGAACATTTGCGGAGTCTCTATCCAGCTGATGTCTGGTGAGTACCAATTGCATAAGACTTTAAAATAGATTTGTAATCGATAATTATTAGTCAGATCTAATGGATCTAATTATTCAATTAGCAAATGCCATTTGCTGGCCTCAGCGTTACCATCAGGCCGAAGTCGACGTTGATAACGTAGGATTAATTAATTGTTAGACATTTGCTAATGTAATACATTTAGATTTTTTTCTCTTTGCCAAAATAATTTTTCAATTTGCGGACATTGCTTGTCAGTTGTCACTCGACTCACTCCAATAAGTTCGTAACTGGTGGAGGTAGTACTATACACGTGTCACTGCATGACTTGCTAAAGCTCTAATAACTTTACCAAATTGCTATTCTTTCAAGGTTCGCTAGGTTGGGAATAGCACCCAAACTTCCGGGACTTCAGATCATATGCCAAAAGCACAAACGTATGCCCAATTTGTTTATAGTTGCACATATCTTTTTTTTGTCCGTCAGTTGCATATATCATTCGTTTTGCACAAAAAGGTATATGCACTAATTAGCCTAGTTTTAAATCGCAAAAAACAATTTTAAATTTTAGTGTGTTGTACTGTATATAAATAACAGAATTTTTTTAAAATGTTTTATACAAATAGCATATTATTTTCTATGATTTGGTATCACATTATTTACTATTAAAAACGCAAAAAATATTATGAACGCACAAAATATATTCTTTATTTACTAAAATTTATCCGAGCTATTTATAATTATTTATAGCATTGAAAAGACTTACAAATATATACAAGTTATTTATCATCATGTTTTTGTAAATAAGCATCTCTAAATAGACTATTTAGCTTAATCAACCCACTTGTCTCTCCATCTGTTCTACTTGTTCGCATATTCTTTACGGCATGTTCCTCAAACATTGGAATCTAGAAACCACAATTATTTTTTCCTGATTATTTCTCATAACTATAGAAGATCGGTAAGAAATAAAGATTTTTTGCCTCAACAACTTAAATAATTACCCTGCTTTCTCACTATAAGGCTTCTTTATATGTGTTTATACACAGTGATTAAAATACTTAAAATTGGCATACTGTTTGTTAGCTATATAAGTACTTGATTTATTAAATTAAATAATAAAAAGTTTTCAAAGAGACTATAGAAAATATAAACAGATGCTTTGTATGTAAATATGAAGTATTGGAAGAAAGTAATTTAAAATTAATCTAGGAAATTAGTTTTAACAATATATTTTAATCTAGTAAATTAGTTTGGCAAAAAAAAAATCTAGTAAGTTAGTTAAAAGTAAAACGAATAAAGAACAAGAAAAATACGTGGAACCACGTTCGCTTACACGCAAAAGACTTTTGGTTTCCTACTTCTTCTCCTCTGTCGCCGTTGGGAACAAATTTTAGTTTCCAAAATTAATTATTAATTTAATAAGAAAAAGTATCGGACGGCTGTAACACCACCGCATGCTAACACCATTACTAACCCAACACGTGTACGGCTACAAATCCTCAGTATCTCCACGTTTCTCGCAAGAAGAAAGCGTTTCGAAAGCGAATATTCGGTTGTAAATTGGTAATAATGAATTTCTCGTGTACGTTCTGATATACGCTGACGTGTACGTGTCCTTTTTATTTTTATTTAATTTAAATCAAACAGTATATAAACCCTTTTCTCCTCTGTTCATATTACATTCATATTTTTTAAAAATATTTATATTTATTTTTGTTTTTATTTCTCTTTTTCTCTCTCTCAGGGAGAAAAGAAAAAAAATCGTTCATCCATCATCAATCCATCAATGGCGATGAGGAAGCTTTTGACGAAGCGTCTCTTCAGCATCTCGAACCAAGCCTCGCAGAGCCTAACGAACTGCCGCATCTCTTCATCTTCGTTAGCCGTACGAACACGAGTCCCCAAGGAGTCAGGAGAGGCCAGAATCGCGCCGGAGCCCGGAGACTCCTCGATCTCGCGGCGGTTTCTGCACAACACGGCCATGATTCGGCCGGAGATCATGCAGATGCCGCTGGGAGGGAGCCTGATCGAGAAGCTCCGCGAAATCGACGGCAGCAAGGGGAGAATCCGATTAGACGGCATTGCTCCGCCGATGGCGACGGAGACGGAGACGGATAAGCCTAGTTTGACGGTGGAGGACACGAAGAAGCTTCTCAGAGCTGCGCAGATCGAGATCGTGAAAACGAAGCTTAGAGAGACGGGGAAGAGCTGGATGGCGTATGAGGAGTTTGTTAGCGTTTGCGGCGAAGCGTCTTCGGATCTGGATCATGGAGCTAAGATAGCGAAGATGCTTGATGATTCAGCAAACGTCATCGTTTTGGGAGATTCTGTTTGTATAAGACCAGATCAGGTACTTTTCATTTTTTTCACTTAACTCGTATGGATTAATTGTGAAATGAAATCAATGTATGCAGCTGTTTGATTTGAAACAGATTGGGAGAGATCTCGAATTAGGTTTCCTGAAAAGTTTTTTTTTTTGTTTTTGTTTTTGGATTTTGAATACCGAAAACTGATACTATTTTCCATGGGTTGTATCTCTTTTTCTTTTGGTTCCAATTCAACAGGAGATTGAGAAAACCTCTGTTAACCAGAGTGGTAGGAGGTTCCCAAGTTTGAGGTGGTGATTAACAGAGCAACCGTTTCTTCAGAGACCCAAACCAATCCAAAAAAAAAAAAACATTGCTTGGATTACGTTAACTTGAGAGTCAAGAACCTGATACCAAAACCTTAAATGAAATTCTAAAGAGAGTGAGAGAGAGAGTTGTAGAAGCTTTAGTGTTTCCTAACAAGTTCTTATGGGTATTAGGATAGTGAAAGTGGAAAGCTTGGTCCAAAGGATTGTGTTTTAAGTGGAGAGGCTAGATATTAAGCAGAATTGGGGTTTTGGGATGGGTTCATTTACTTAATAATTAGTGCTAATTGTGTGTGTGTGTTTTTGAGTGCTAATTGTATGTGTGTTTAAAGTGCTAATTATGTCCGAAAGAAGGTGATGGAGGTATTGTTTTACCCAGACGTTTTCTGTTTTTGTCTTTTGCCTTTTGTGTCTGATCAGGTTACAAAATCCATTGAAGGCTTGCTTCCATTGCCCAAGGTTCGTAGCCCGAATGACCCACGAAGGATCGAGTTAAAAGAGCTCGAAGCAGCGAAGGCAGTGATCGATGTGAAAGCACAGTCTTTGGTGCGGAGGGAGCTCTGGGCTGGTCTGGGTTACTTGATCCTGCAGACCGCGGGGTTCATGAGGCTAACGTTTTGGGAACTCTCGTGGGATGTGATGGAGCCGATCTGTTTCTATGTCACGTCTATATACTTTATGGCTGGGTATGGTTTCTTCCTCAGGACATCGAAAGAGCCGTCCTTTGAAGGGTTTTACCAAAGCAGGTTCGAGGCCAAACAGAAGAAGCTGATGAATGTTCATGGGTTTGATGTTGAGAGGTATGGTGAGCTGAAGAAGCTGTTTTGCCATAAGGCTTCAGATCGTGTTTCCAAGATTCTTGGAACTATCCAGAGTTAGATTTTTGATTAGACGAGTCAATGTTGTTGTGTCTGATTTTTCCTAACTAGAGAATTCTACCACCAAAAAATGAAAAAAAAAAAGGTAGATGAAGTTCTCAAGTTTTCAGTTTTCCAAAGAAAAAAGTGTTCGAATTATTGCGGCTTGTGTAACATCAGGGAAGAGTTATGTTCTTCGTTTTCAAGGTTTTTCATTTATGAGATTAATCTAAAATGTAACCATTATGTAAATATATAACATGCAAGTGTTTGAAATGTAATACAAGAAAAGTTATCATTATTTTGCCTGTCAACAGAACTCTTGTGAACTGTAAACGAAAATCTGACTTGTAGCCAGGTAAGCTATCTACCACAAAAGATGATAGATACAAAATATTATTATATCTTTCGGATTGAGAATAAAATATTATTAATATGCTTTGCTATATAGGGCGGAATTGATTCTTTGGCCAACAAAAAAAATCCTACACACAAGAAGACTAAGTTAGTGTCGATCAAGTTTTATACAAAGCCAAATAGGATTAGGGAGCTTTTTCATAATAGTACAAGAATTAGGAACTTGAAGTCTTAAGTTATATAAATAGACCGTGATAATCTCTTAAGTCGATCATCCGATTAATAAAAGAAGAGACCAGAACGAGAGATAGTGAGATCAATAAATAAATTTATGTTTTATTGCTTTGATCAAAGTTGTTCTTCAGAGAAACTTTTGTTGGTAGTGAATAAAAAGACAAGTTTTGGTATCAAATTTATTCCAAGCATACAGCACAAAGTAGGTTCAAAACCTAACAAGTGGTATCAGAGTAATCATGGTCTGATTGCAAGTGCTAGATAGAATTATAGAACCAACTTTAGAAAGATTCGAGATGAAGAAACTTGATGGTAAAAGATGATTTTGGGATACAGAAATACAAGATGATGGGCTAGCTAGAGATACAAGGTTTATTTTTGTTTCTTAAGGGGGAGACTTCACGGTCTTGACAAAATCTAGAAAGAAGAAGGGTCGGAGATCAAAAGAAGGTTGACAAAGATCGTAGAGTAAGAGATCTCTCGGGAACATGTTTAAGTGATTCTATTTAAGGAAGATCATGTATGAAACCACTGCATTGGGCATGTGGAAGGCATTTGAAAAGATTTATCAAACACAAAGTCTTTCTCAAAAAATCTACTTGAAGAAATAATTCTCTTGCTACAAGATGGAAGAGGACACAACGATGAAAATAACGTAGATATCTATCTCAAGTTAATTGCATACTTGGAGAGTATTGAAATTATCATATCAGATGAAGATCAATCAATTCAACTATCGTTGGGACTTCCAAGAAGCGTATAGACCATTGGTTCACATACTCTAATATGGAATTGGGAAAGAAACGCTCACACTAAAGGAAGTTATAACTTCAGCTTATTACAAAGAAGCATAATTTAAGCAAAAACAACTTACTTGTTCAGAAGGTTTGTATGTTGAGACACATGTAAGAACTACGAAGAAGTCAGAGAATGGTAATGAAACTCGAACAACTAGAGATAGAGATCTAAAAGTAAAAGAAGGTTTTAGTCAAATCAAAGGTTTGATTAGAACAACACATGTTGTTTTATTTGTGGAAAAGAAAGCCATTGGAAGTGAGAATCACCAAAAAGAAAGAGACATCCAAATCCTGAAAACTTTACAAAAGAGCATGAGAAACCGTTGGTGTTAACTATTAGCAATCAAGATACACTCAAATGGATCATGGATTCGGGTATTTCTTTCCATATCACACCTAACAAATAAATCTTGTTTTATTTCAAGGAGTATGATGGGGAAAGTGTATTAATGGCTTATATCACTTACGGTAGCATCAAAAGAATGACAAAGATTCGGATTCAGAATCTACAGATGGTTCTGAAGTGATACTCAAGGATGTTTAATACATGCGGAAGTGAGTAAACATCTTATTTTACGGGATGTTAGAAAATCAGGTTGCAAGTATAAAGGGAGTGGCTTCAAGGTTCAATTTTACAAACATAGGAAAAAGTAATTTTAAGAATATACAAAGACAGCGTATACTTTCTTCAAGGAACTGTTGTGAAAAGTGAAGTAAATACTCCAAAAATCTTATAAAGAAGTTAGAGGAAAGAAGTTAAAGAAGGTGTTTTACGATAAAAATCTGATTCAGGGACCAAGTCCTTACAGTTTAGGACGGAAAGCCATCAGCTATAGGTGGAGATTCTTTTAACATAAGATACGAGTCAAGTAAAGAAGCTGAGAATGGCCAATCTCTACATGATTGTTTTCTTGCAACGGATGAAGAAATGAAACGATCATCAAAGTGGAAGCAAAAACTTGATTGAAAATTTTTCAAACTCATATTATGCAACAAACTTACACGAGGAAGCATCAGCTACATTGTGTTCAAAATTAGTGATGCAAAAACGCAATAAAAAAGGAAGATGTATCAAATAAGATACATACATCATGTAGAGCGGTTGAATGAAAAGGCACATGATCAGAAACTGCAGCTTTTGCTGTGAACTTCTTAATATCCGCTAATTGTAGAATATCATCGCTGTGATTCATTTATCATCGAGACACCTCACAAAAGAAGAATGAGTTAATTAAGAACTCCAGTTATTTCATATCAATAATAAGGAGCTCTAAATAGTAAGAAAAGTTACATGTAGAGAGTCTAGAGACGGATAAGGCGAGGCAAAGGTTTAGTTCAAGGTGGAGTAGTTGAGACACATGAAAGTTACTAATAGGTCTCAAACAAATCGGATGGGCAAAATGAAAGTACATTAAACTGGTACCTGCAGAGAGAACGTCTTAAAGTGAAGGGAGACAGTATCTCTGGTTACCAAAAAAAGTACAATGGGATCATTAAACATTGAAAAAGAGAGGAAATAATTGTCTTAAACAGCTGAAGGGAGACGAGTATCTTTGGTTACAGTCTGAAGGGTGCTGAGAACGTTAGTCAAATTATTAATCTCATCGTTTATCTTAAGCAAACTGAGGAAGTGAAGAAACTGAGGGAAACTATGGGGATTGTCTATAAGGATTTTACTATTGAGATGGGACTGCTCGAAGTTGAAGAATTGACTTATTTGAAAGAAGGAATAATAGAATAAAATTTATTGAAATACTGCAGAATTCTGGTCAAGTCAATCTAGCTGTACTGTGTACATCACTATTTCTCAAGAAAATAACACCTTGTAATGGAGGAGTCGCAACCTTCTTTAAGAGAGAAGCAACACCTTCTCGATGATGAGAAATCATCAAAGGAGAGCACATTGGTGATAAGATCTCATACATATTCAACACGAAGCAACAAAGCATTTTTTTTTGCTTAGGCGAGAAAGGATACTAAGGAATAGGAGTTACCATGGTGTATTAGGAAGGATGAGAAGAATCTACATCAGATGTGGAAAAAGGACATGACGATTGCAAAATGTTACTTGCTCGTAATTTCGTAAACGTATCTAGCAGCGCGACGGGAACCTTCTTAAGTATAACAAATAATCCCACCAAGCCAAGCCCAAGGTTTGATAAGGATCGAGCATTAGAGCTCAGATATCAACCTTGTTGTGAAAACAGAGAAGATGAATCAAAAGTTGATGAATTTTCATCAGCTACTGATGTCGTCTTCTAGAATCATCCAAGGAGAAGAACTTTGTCGGTTTCCATGGAGTAACCTTATCAAAGCTTTTCAAATCCCAAGCCGTGCTTGTCAAAGGAACTGTAGGTAGAATACATGAGGATAGTACCTGCGTACGAGCTACATGAGTCTTCAACACAGTGGAAATAAAACTTGACATTAGGTAGAGTTTGATGGCATTATGGGCCTCAACTAAGTCTAGCTTTAGCCTACGTCAAAGTTATATACTTAGTGTCGGCCAAGTTTTGTACAAAGCCGAATATGCTTAGAAAACCTTGTTATAATTACATGAGTTATGAACTTTAAATAAATTGTGATTTTTGTGACCAAAAATAAAAAATAAAAAAATAAAAAATAAATTGTGATAACCTCATACGTGGATTATTCGATTAATAAGAGAAAGAGACGAGAACAAAAGATAGTGAAATCTTCTCCATCAACAAAAATTATCAACAATGAGGTTCAAAAAACTTATGTTGTTGATCCCTCAACGACAACATCTGATGTTAATGTATTCGAGAGTCCTTCTCGTTTTTCAGCGCTAGGTGATGTGGATAAAGCCGAGAATGAGTCACTGAGCTCGCTTGGCTTGACAAGGGATGAGAGAGAGACTAGACCTCCTATCAAGTTCCAAGATTTGGAATGGAAGACAATACAAGGACGAGAAAAGTATGGCCGGCGTGGTCGTGGTTCTAAGCACTAGCTATTGTCTACTATTTCATCATGGGTTTTTAGTTTCTCCCTAAGTTGTTTCATAGGGATGAGATGTTATCTATCATGATATGTTCATGCAAGTTTTATCTCACTATAGGGTTTCATCATCCTATCTTGTAAACTTTTAATGTTTTTTAAATTTGAAAGCCCTTTTCTCAAAAAAAAAAAACAAAAGATAGTGAAATCAATAAATAAGAATATGTTTATTACTTTGATCAAGGTTGTTACTGAAAGAAACTTATGTTGGTAGAAAATAAAAACATTTTTTAAAAAATCCTAACATAATAAAATACTTATTTAGTTATTTTAAAATATTTAATCTCTAAAATAATTTAAATATTTTTCTGAACTATCTAAAATATTCAAATTATTAAAATTTAAATAGAATTCTCCATATCGGTATTGGCCAACCAAACTTCTCATCCTATTTTTATCAGATTCTTTTGAAGATTGATACCTTCTTGTTCCATATTTATAAATTCTAATCATCATATTTTAAAATTGATATAATCCTTAAAAATAAATTAAAATATGTATTTTTAATATAAACTAATTTTGAAAATATGTTATTTAAATAAAATGATTTTCAAAATTTAAATTATAAATTTTATTAATAAATATATTTTCAAAAAAAAAGTTTATATTTTATTCCAAAATTGAGAAGACAGTTTCCCAAAATAGAGTAATTTTTTTTAAAAAATGGTCTGAATTCTGAATCCTAAACTTTAGAAACTTGTTAATCCAAATTATTTTATTTTCTTTACTCTGAAAGCTTAGCCTTTTTCAATTTAGATTTTTGTAAGATTCTTTTAGTAATCCATTGATAATGCATAAACCTAGGGGGAAGAACAAAACTTGGGTGATAGAGGAACAGACTGTTGATTCGGATACGGACCACATCTCCCACGTGGCCATGACCATCCTTTGCCTGGCTTTGCCACCTGGATCCTAATAAAGTGAGTTTGTGTTTTGTGTTTCTAGGACCACTTTTGTTGTGATATATATGAGCGAGCATCGATGCATCCACATAAACACATTACATAACACACACGGCGTTTAATATTCTCATTAATTAATATCACTCTTATTATTTCCTGAAATAATGAAATTATGAGTATTGGTAATATATAGCTAGCTAGGAAGGATTATGTTGATAGTTTGTGACATCTTTCTCCAATATGAGTTGAGGTTGTTATGTTTAAGATGAATTTAGAGTGAATTAGCCCATAATACCATAAGAAGCCATAAATTAAGGATATACCTTGGACACCATAAATATATACCCAATAGTGACCGGAGGTGAAGGCAAAATACGGATAAGCCCTTTCCTCAATATACGGTTTTGGTAGAGTATGATATATTTCAAGATTTGGTTAGATTTATCAAATATTTCTGTAGATTTTTTTTCTTTACCGAGGAGGTTATAACTGTTCGTATCCAGAGGAAAGCAAATCTGAGCCGTCTACTAGCTGACACAAACGGCGCTCTGGATTCCCTATCCAACTAAAGATCTTCCGCCTCTACATACAGAAAAACGTAAGCCGGTGAGATGGTTCAGCTTCTTTCTACTTCACTCTATAAAAGCCATTATCCTCAACCATTTTTGCAGGACCATTAACTCCAACTCAGAACTTTGGTCTTTAAGCGTCATAAAGAAGAATCCAAAAGGCTAGGTGTTTCTTAGATTGGCGGCTTCCGATTTGGAAAGGTATAGATCAAAACTTAAAACTCTCCTCAGATTCTTAAGGAGAGAGTTTCCATCGTCGGTACCGATTTCTTCAATCAAAGAAGATGGCCAAAAAACTTAAGGAGAGAGTTTCCAGATTTGAGGCATTTTTTATAGAAAAGGTTGATTTAAGAGATGAGGATTTCGAATTTCGAATTTCAAAATTGAAATCACAAAGACATGCTCTATAATCTTTTTAAATTTGAGTTTTCTGACACAAGATACTGAAGGATACGAAAATCCTTCAAAATATGAAGGATACGCAAATCTTGAAAAATCTCACCCTAAAGATTACGTAATCTTTTAGGGCGTCGATATCAATAGGGGTAGCGAGGTCTTTAACATCTGTTGAACAGTACTAAATAGTTCGAATTGGTATATGCCTAAATACGCAATATGTTGAGTGTAGGGAGTGCAATTGCTCATGAATTTATCTCCCCCCAATGAAATATTTAGACCCTACTTTACTAAGTAAGATCTTCACTCTATAATCCCTTCACAGTTTTTCCTTAAAATGACTAGCTGTGCAATTAGCTGTGGATTAGTTATTTATTTGAATAGATATAGTTCTAATATTTTAAAGATTTACGCCACATAGGCACATACTTTAAATATATTGCTTATATTTTGACTTAACTGTAGTGAAATTACAGATAAAACAAAATTTAAAATATTTAGTGAAAAGTAAGAAAAAATGATTAAGATGAATTTTTTTTTTGTAATTTTCTTGTACTAATGCGAAAATATTATAAATCTTAAGATATTTCCAATAAATATCTGACAACATAAATATATATAATTACTAAACAAAATATATTTTTTCGTTGTATATTGTATCATTTTTCCAGTCTGTAGTTTCTTCCGCTTGAAAATAGCTCAGAAACACTATTAATAATTAAACAGTCAGTTTATATATATTTGTAGTTGAACAATAATAATAATGTTTGTGATTGTTCCAAAAACGAAACAAAAATACAGTAGAGTTAGGATGACTCGACGATCAGGTAGCCTCATCCAATTCTTTAATAACAGTAGCGAACAAAGGACTAGTTCTACGAGGTCTACCAATCCTAAATACAGGCGTATATAAATAGATCGATACCAATACCAGTTAATATCATCTTTTAAGAATATTGTTGCTAAATATATAATCGGCAACAAGTATTTTGCTTTAATTTGCCGCTAGAAACTGATGTTTTTATATTTTTATACATTGATATTTATTTTACATAATTAATGTTATATATTTTAGATGAATCGTAATATAATTAATTGTATTCAAAAGACATGGACCGAATCGGCTAATATAGTTATTTTTAGTACAAATATCCGATCCCGATTCAGATATATTTGTTATTTAGATATTTTCAAGTTTATATACATCAGAAGGACTCAACTCAAAACCCACACATAAATTTATAATATTTAAGCGGTGCCTAATTTCAAAAAGAAAAAAACGTTACCCAAAAAACAACCTGTAATTAAATGGATAGTCAATGTTATGAGTAACATATGTTATAAACTAATAAAAAAAAGTTTTCTATGTGTTTGGCTAAATTAAGTGAAATAGAAAGAATTTTTTATTTAGTAAAATAATTATATGGAGTGAAAAATTAAGTGCAATAAATGTAACACATTTTTATTATTTTGATTTAAGTTATTATTTTATTCACAAACATGTTTTTGAATTATGTTTTTGGCTACGTAATTTTCCACCGTTTGAAACTAAAATAAATAAAAATATTACTAAACCAAATTAAACCGAACGTTTAACTATATGCAAAACCCAATTATTTTATATTTTTGATTTTCTAATTGCACTACTATTATTATGATAATATAATTAATAATGTGATGTATTGTTAAGATAATATAATTAATGAAATTGTTAAATTGAATGAAGTATGAAAAAAAAAGTTAATGAAATTACTAAAATAACACAATATTTTTTATATTGCTATTTATGTTTTTAAACAATTTTTATCTACACTATTATCCATATTTTCAAACAGTACCAAAAAATATTTCAGTTTTAATAATATAAAATTTTATTAGAATATTTCAAAGCACGTCATGCCTAGATTATGAATTCGATTATTTTATTGTACGTACCTAATTTGATTATTATGTACTTAATGATATCATATAGAGGTGGATACTTTACCCGATATCCGAAATGACATCCGAACCCGATCCGAAAAACCCGAACCGAAATCCGAACTGAAGTAGCAAAATACCCGAACGGGTATTGAATAAAGAGAGATTGGATACCCGAACCCGAATGGATATCCGAAGCTATCCGAACATATGTATAATTAACCTTATATTTCTAGTTTATATCTCTCATTTTATATAAAATATTTATATTGATACTACACACACTTTAAGTTCATATGATATACATACAATTACGGAAAAAATAATTTGCTACTCACTTAAAATGCATGTCAAGTTTTTTATTTCAAAAATTAACAAAAAGTTACATCCAAAATTAAAAAAAATAACTAAATTAATGTCTTTTTAGTTTTAAAATGTTATGTCCAAATCTATTAACCATCCAATCTATTAAAAATAAAAATTAGTTAACTGAAAATTATATTTTTAAATACAACAGAAATGAAAATTTTAATTTTTTTTTTTCAAAATCTAAATATCCGAACCCGATCCGAAATAACCGAATCCGAACTAAAAATATCCAAACCCGACCTGAAATACAGAAATACCCGAACGGGTTCTAGACTTCTATACCAAAATACCCGAAAATCCGAAATATCTGATCCAAATCTGAACGGGTACCCGAACGCCCACCCCTATTATCGTATTACCATTAACCTATTAAGGATCTCCTCAAGTAAAACAATTACAAAATTGTCCTTACTCTATCGAATTCTTTTAAATCCACTATTTTCTATCTTGAGGCCGTCTTTTTGGTGTACCATTACATAAATTGCAATCTTCTTCTTGTGTAAGTTATAAAAACACTACATGAATTAGGGTTTAACTGGTGACTATTATAAAAACATTAAACTAGTGACCATTAAAATATGAATAGGAATGAGTAGAAAAAGAATATGAACAAATTAAAATGAATAAAAATGAATAATTATTCTTTTTGTTTTATATCAATTTTAATAAGAAATGTTTTTCTTTTATAGTTTCTTAAATTTCAAGGAATGACAAAGAATCAAACACAGCGAAAATTCTTTATAAATGGTGTAGTTTTTAAGGAATGAATAGGAATTGACAATTCCACTTAATTTCCTATGTCACTATTTAGACCCTAAGAATGAATAGAAAAAAATGCAGAGGAATAAAATTATATGAAAAAAAAAAAAGATTATTTTTTATCAATTCTGGAGAAAAATAAATTTGTTTCATATTCTTGCTATAATAAAATGAATGAGAATGAATAAAAAAAAATATTCCTTGTAAATAGTAAAAAAATTAAGAACATTAAAAAATGCATTGTTTCCTTTCTATTTTTTTTTGTCACCAGTTAGAATATATATTCTTCACTGTATATATAATAACGTAGTAATTGATTATGTGACATTCGGAGCTAAGGCTATCTATTTATTTTCACTCATTGCATATGTTTCTTTCTATCCCATGCATGGTCCTAATTTCTAAGGATGTGAACAGCGTAAATTTAACCAGTTTGGATCTGATATATTCTAGTCAGTTTGCATTTCTTTATATATATGGACCCTTCTTATTAGCTATACCTTTGAACCATCTATATTAAATATTGACAAAGACATGATTATAACAAATTTATATCTAATGTAGTCAATTAGGCCACAATATCATGTAAGAAACTTACATGAGTTATAGTTATATAGATGTTGAAGTGGTGTTTAAAGCTTGCGATATATATATATATATATATATATATATATATATATATATATATATATATATATATATATATATATATATATATATATATATATATATATATATATATTTTTTTTCTAATTGAAAATGCATATAAGATCGATATACATGGCCGGTTCAACACTGTTAGGGGTCTTAGGGCAAAAAAAAATTTTATTTTCTAAAATTTATATGCAGATAATGTTTAAAATATTTTTAAAATTTAATCAGTAATATTTTGTATATTTTGAATAAAATTAAAACTACATACATATCAAATAATTTTGTAACCCTTTTCAATTTTATTTATTATGTTTATAAATTTATATATATAAAAATACAGATTTATAAAAATTGGGCCCTTTAGTTATTATTATACGGGGAGACACGGGCTTGGACCCGAGACGGTTGTACTGCTTGTCCCCCCTAGTGAGCCGGCCCTGTCGATATATACATAATTTTAGTTAAGATTTAAGGATCAGAATATGTAAGCTTTAACCTAGAATGGTTTAAAACTAAAGCTATCCCAATCTTGAAAGGACAAATGCAAGAAGATATTAGCAAACAAAATTTTAAAGCATGTCATGGCTAGATATTGAAAGTTTCCAGGCACAATGGCAGTGTATACATATTCATATTGATGCACAAATAAAATGGGGGAAACCGAAGACATTTAGTGAGCTTGTGGTCACACCACTACAGAAAGCACTCTTAAGTTGCACACATGAGTGTGTTTAAAAGGCGGGAATAAAACAAAACAAAAGCATTTAGCACCAAAGCTAGGAAACCTAAAACCAGAAGGACATTGTTTATCGATATTTAAGAAGAAGAAAATCGATCTCCTCCACTGGAAACAAACATAAAATAAACTAGAAAATTATAAAGAAAAGGCATATATCAAGGAGCTACAAAGTGAAGATCAGAAATATAAATAAATGAGAAAGAAACAGTTTGATTGACACCGAATGGACAAAAGGTGGAATAAGAAGGGACCATCGCCTCCATTTTCAGAAGTCCTTTGGTGTTTGTGGTATCAATTAATAAAAATAAATTTGATACACACATCATCCCCAAATACTTGCATTAAGGTCTTCGTCCTGCGGTGGATCAACTTTCTTTACTATACTAAAGTACATATGATTTGAGTGGCCATCTACATGACTACATAATTTAAATTTTGGGAGCTTGAAAAGTACAAATTTTTTTATGGTGTTACCTATGAATTAAGAAAAGTTTATGTGGGAATGACAACAACTTAGCATGGACTTTCTCAAGATATCAAATTTATTATTTCTCATATCATTATATTTTCAATCGTTTATTCCTGGATCGTGTTTGTATAACCCCTTCATGCTTCATGGCCTTTTATATATTTCAATATTGATTAAAGGCCAAAAGGGATGGAAACGGAAAAAGCGAGATCGAGACACTAGGGGATCATCCATCGGACAAGCGTCCATGATTTATTTATTTTTTTATTAATCTGGGAAATTTCGAATCTGTGGAAGGATCTAGATTAATTTTGAAAATATAGTTCACCGATAAATTTTTTTTTTTTTTTCACGGATAAAAGTTTTCTCCGGATATTAAAACAAACTTTAAATGACAGATTCATATTCACATGATTGCAGAAGACAATGTAATGGGATGCCTTTGAACAACTTTTAATTCATCGTTTATCTGGCTTTTTGATTCATTGTTTTATATATGTGGTGTAAGAAAAATTAAATTTTGTTTACACTGAAATGAAAACATATACTACATCAAATAACGTTAACTTTGTCAGGTGAAGTCGAATATCATTCATCTATAGATTTTCCATCAGTTTTATTATATTTCAATCTTTACAACACAATAATTTTACATTGAAAATATTTGTTAAGTAAGACTTTCTAACAATTATTAAAGTCATTGAATAATTAATTTATCAGATCTCTAAAGCCTTTCAAAAAAAAAAAATCTCTAAAGCCTGATATTCTACATATATTTGTTGACTAAGGTATATGCATGGAATATAACTAAACCGTACGCAGAGCCGGTCCTTCAAAAATAGTTATTACAAAATTATGTAATATAATCCCATCTCTTTTTTTTATTTGAAATTATTGTATATTTATATATTGAATAATCTATGTTTGTTTTCTTATAAAAGTATAATTATATATGAATGAAAATCAAAATGAGATACTTTTTTTATTTAATCCATTTCGTATCCGTTCAAGTTTAACTTTGAATACTTTTATCATCTAGATGTAGTTAATCTGTCTTTCAACTCGTTTTCCTGTGGTTGTCCTTCATGTTTACTGAAATATGTTAATCCGTCCTTTTAATCTATCTCACAATAGCTTTAAATATTGTTGCATATTCTCATAGAATAATTCATAAAAACAATGAATCAAGAAATATAGATCCTAATGTATCACATCAGATGAAAAATATTTATTTAAATATTTTATTTATTATCAAGTTAAAATATCTATTATAATATTTGTGTCAGCTTATGTGAACCCTGTAATACACTCGTTTCTGCGTAATTTGCTCAACAAACTAGATTTATCGCTTGTAAAAATGACATCCCATGCACCTATTTGGTTTGGAGGGAGCAAAACAGTCGAAGGCATTTGCAGCCGTATTCTCAAACCTCGTCTCAAAAGAAACAGGAATACACTTATCTTTTTCAAGCAAACCTCCACTGAAGAATTAAGTGCTCTAGGCCGTTCTCAAAAAAAAAAAAAAAAAGGGTTAAGTGCTCTCACTCGATGGGAAGAGGTGTCAAGGCCTTAATGTTAAAACCAGTCTCTTAAATATGGGGAGGATATTTCGTTTCATGTATCATGCTCCTCCACTCTATTTTATAGTTTAAAAACAGAACACTTCTAGTTGATCAAAAAAAAAAAAAACACAGAACACTGTCTCTGTGTTATTTTGTTCTATTCTGTTTATGTGCTTTTTGTTGTTAATGTATAATATTATATATCCACCAAAACCTAATATTCTGATTTTTATTTATTTTATTTTAATGCATATTTGTTTTTTTTTGTTAAAATATAATTATAATTATATTTGACTAAAAAGATATATTTGTTTTTAGTCATTCATGTATAAATTTCAATAAAATTTGATCTATCTTCATTGTTTTGAATTTATTTTAACTGAAAAGTGATGTTAATCAGTAAGATACTTTTCTTTCCAATTATTAATATGGTACAAATTTATTAAAATGAAATTAAAATATTATCATTGAGATAAAATTAGTTTTAATAATTTTAGGTTATTAAATATATATTACAAGTAATCTTGTACAAATCAATATAAATGTAGCACACAAAAAGCAAAAAAATTTAAACAATAATATTATTAAGTTGTTATTAACCAGTAACTAATTTTATCATTTAACATACTATAATTTTAACTATATTAGAATTTTGTCTTAAAATTTAAGCTATTATTGTCAGTTAAAGGTTATCACGTTTATAAAAAGAATAAAATTTATCACGTCAATAAACAATTTCAATTGACATAATTAATGCAAAAAACTAAATATAAATATGAAACAAATATCTTAACATTTTAGTGTGTGGTTTACTCCACTTTTAATAGACATTTTATTTTAATATTTTTTTATTTGTAGAATAGCAAATATCCAAAATTTTATTTAAAATAACGATCAAATCAAGTCCAAGAAATATTTTCATATCTTTCTATATATTAAATGAGAAGTCACTTAAGTGAGTTTTGTCTATGTGTCAATCATAGAGAAAGTTTAGGAAAATTGTTATAATTTGATTGGTTGAAAGATAATCAATTTTTATTATTTTAATTAGATCTAAAATAAAAAAGTAAGTCTAGAACTAATTAGTATAACTTACCAAATAGTCTAAATAATATTACAAATAATAATTTATGGTAACTAATTGTCAAAATTAAAGAAAGTGTAATAATGTTTGATTAATTCTTTTTATATTTATATAATATATAATATAATTAGTCGAACACAATTTCTAGAAATCGATATAATGATTTCATATTCTTATATAAAATATTATATTCATATATAAAGAATTATAATAATTATTAATGTCTTATAATTTCCATATATGTTTTATAAGTCATTTAGAAAAGAAAAAACAATTATTTATAAAATTATCTATCATGGCTTACAAAATTATTTCATCTGAATTTTAAATTATTTATATGAGTTTATAAAACATTTATAAAAAAAATATTATCCTATATATTAAAATAGAAGTCACTTAAGTGAATTTTGCTTACATGTCGATCATTTGTGAAGTCTTAAGAAATATTTTTATAATTTTCTTGGTCAATAATTTTTAATTTTATTTATTTTATTTTAGATTTAAAATAAAAAATCTAAATCCAATTAATATCACTTGCCAAAAATCTAAATTATATTACAAATACTGATTTATGGTAACTAGTTGTTGAAATTATATAAAGAATATTAACGCTTGATCAATTCGTTTTTATATTTATAAACTACATAATATAATGAGCGGAACTTTTTAAATTTTTATTATTTTACTTATATCTAAAATAAAGCTAATTACTATCACTTGCCAAATAACATAAATGATGTTACAAATAATAATTAATGGTAGCTAATTTTCAAAAATATAGAAAGTGTAATAATGTTTGATCAATTATTTTTATATTTATATACTACATAAAATAATAAATAGAATTTTTTTATAGAAATCAATATAATGATAATGATTTCATATTATATAAAAATGTAGTTGTATCTATAATAATTAATAATTACCAATCTCTTATAATGTCCATATATGTTTTATAAATAATTAGGCTTTGAAGATTGGAAGAATTATATTTAAAGGATCATGTGAGAACTTTGATTAATTTTTTTTTTGCATTTAAGTCAAATAATATAAGTGAATAAGGTAATGTTATGGTTGAAAAGAATTTTAAGATGGATTTTTGGTTCGTAGATTGTATGTTTTGTATTTTTATTTTGAGAAAAAAATAAATATTTGGCAAAAATATGTAAAAAATTAGGAAAACATTAGCAAAAGTTTAATAAAAAGAACGAAATAATAACGAGAAAAATAAGAAGTGGCCGAAGAAGATGCATAATATATATTGAAGAAGTTAATGTGATAGTTACATATATATATATTTCACAAGCATTTGTTATTACTAAATATTTATCAATTATTTTTATATCAAATTTAAATAAATTTTACTATTGATTTTTCAAATTAATTGAAGTTAAAAAATATATTTTTAATGTTTCTAATTATTATTCAAAATTTATGACATTATATACGTAATATATATTTTCTTACAATTGTTATATACGCGAATTCGCGGACAACCACCTAGTTCATAGTAAAACATTGACATCAACAAAAGCATCTATACTATACTAAAAGCCCTATATACTCAATGGTGAGGCTGCCACGTCACCAAAAATAATCAGCCAATGAGAGATAACATTTTTGCCATGTCACTACTGCTTCCGAAGAATAAAGCTCGAAACTGGACTTCCTTTTGGGCTGTCCCTACATTTACGTACGGCTCATATCAAGTCCAATCTTGCCTAGCTCTAACTTTGTCTGAAGCATCCAGAGTTCATCTTCCCGTCTCTTCCACTTCGTCTTCAACCCCGTTACTGCAAGCTCCTATCAATCATTTATGCTCTTTAAATGTCTTCTTTATTGTAAATACCAATTTATCCATTAATCTAAGCATTTACGAGTTCTCCATCACTACTTCTACTCTCTCGCATTAAAGTGGAATTAGCATCCTCCACCGTAGCTCCGCTTATAAATGGGTTCGTTGCCTGCGTTGAACAGCCACACCACTGCGAAATCTCGAAGATCACTCTCTGTCAAGCATCAACTCTATTTATGGCTGATTCGTTCACTCTTCGTCCCGGCCCCATACTATTGGATCGACTTCTATTGATTCCGTATGATGTTATTTATTGCAATTAATCATACCTTTGGTTGTCGACATTTTTTTGGTTGATGAGATTCAGATTTGTGTTTAAATTTTGAAACCAGCATTGAAGAATGCGGCCGGATCTAAATCGAGTGGGAGCTCTTTGGACGATGATGATGAGGATGAGGACGATGACGTCTGTGATTGGGGGTTTGTGGTGAGGAAGAAGAGTGGAGTGGATGAGGTATATCCGACTGGAGGTGAAGGGTCGTCGTGTAGGGAGCTTGCGAGAGTGATTCTGAAGTTGGGAGAGGTGTACGAGAGGATCGAAGGTGCGAAGCAGAGGATGATGGTTGAGTTGGAGAAACAGAGGATGGAAGCTGCTAAGGAGATTGAGTTGCAACGAATGAACATGTTGATGGATATGCAGATGGAGCTTGAAAGATCCAAGCTTGCCAAACGTAGAACTGCTGCTTCAGGTAAAAAAAAACTTAAACTGGATTGGTCTCTGTTTCTACTAAGCAATTGTGAGTATATGGTAAAACTTACATTTATTAATGTACTTATAAAGATTGAAACTTTAAGCTTTTGAGGTTTCAGATTGTTGATTTGGAACCATATCTATGAGCATCTACTCAATCGAGTTACTGAAAACTTGAATTGTGCATTGTTGTTGTTGTTGTACAGTTAAGAAGTTGTAGGATTAAAATTGTGGAGAAGCTATACTGTGGTAGAGCAAGGGAGCAATGGTTGGATCTGAGAGCTCATTTTGAATTGGAGAAACTGTTATTATTCTTACTCACTAGGTTTCATGTTAGAGCAATGCTTTTTTTTTTTCTTCTTCTTATTTTGTTTCCTTCTCTTAAAGCAGGTTGGTGAAAGAAACTCTGGTAGTATCCCACAGACATATCAACGTGTATTTGACACTGTCAAGTGTTAATATATTATGGTTTCTGTATCAATACCTGCGGAGTGCTCTTTGCTCTTTTTGTGTAATCATGTCTCAGAGTTGCCTACAGATTTCAGAGCCATTCATGTTCTTCCATAATTAACATTTGGAACAGATCAAAACACACCAAGCTATTGATAGAGCACAAGTAGTGTATTATTATTGAATTGGAAGGAGTTATAATCTCAGGAGCACTAATGAGACCTTATCTCAGGATCCCATACACATGAGATTTCTCTCAGTTCATCAACCGGCCTTAGTCACCCGAATAAATATCAAGCTAATCGTCTCATTACTTATTGGTATTATACGGTTTCTTTGAACACTCAGACTCCCATTTCTTAAATAAAAATCATGACGACAAATCAGCGATTATAGTGACTAAATGCCAGGTAGAAAAATGGTTTTCAGAAAATTACTACATTTTCATGTGAAGCTTAAGATACCAGAATTGATGAAAGTTAGGACAAAGATTATGTCAAGACATACAAAATCATATATATAAAGATAAATAGAGAATTAATATCAATATATCGACCCTCATAATAATTAAAAGAAAATTAATTTCAAATTTAATGTATATTTTTATTTATAAAATATTGGTATTAACTATAAATAATTTTATACATTTAGAGTATTTCCACCCCTACCTATTTTTTATTATAAATTAGCAAAATAACAAATAAAATTTAAAATTAGATAAAAATACATAATAAAGGCCAATACCATAATATAACCTAAAATGTATAAATTTCAAGAATAAACAATGCAATATTAATGAATTACAGTAGTTAAAATGAGATAATTTGAGAACAAATTGTTGCAGAAAGTTTAAAACAAACCAAATAAATATAGAAATAATTGTAACACATCAAAACTAAAAATGAAATTTAAAAAACACAATATCAGCAAAACGAAATACAATGTGAATAGGAAAATTGTCAAATACACCACATTCATAATGCCACTTTTCATATTTACACTAATTATTTTTACCTTCATTTTTAAAAGGAAAAAAAGACATTTATAACCATAGAGTTAACTAATCTAGACTTGGAGTTTATAGTTGACGGATGGGATAGAGTTTTTGGAGTGTGAATTTTAGGATTCTAATAAATATATAAATAAATACTTAAATAATATAAAAAACTTTTAGAAAATAGTTTCAAAAATCATTTCAGTTTTCAAAAATTCAAAAAAATAAGTTCGAATTTCAAAAGTATAATTTGAAACATAAATTTATTTATTTATTTATTATATATAGAGAAAATAAATGTACAAGAGTCTTTTGACTCTTAATAAAGAACATATTTTTCAAGATGTATCTTTAGTAGTGGTAAACATGAATAATTATATCAAAAAAATGGTAAACATGAAAATTTTCCATGTGAATAACACAAATATCAAAGTCATACAACATAATCACAAAACAAACACATCCTCTTTAACATATTTCAAAACAAACTAATACACTACTATCACTAATCAATTATCATATGAATCAAAAAAAAATTTAAATTCATTAGAAACTAAAACATACGAACCCGGCGCTGAACCCGGCGCGTAGCGCCGGAATGCCACTAGTAAGAATAATGAAAGGATATTATGGGAATATGATTATGCTTTAATTTTTTTTATCAAATATAAATATTATTTAAGCACAAAATTATGTGGAATTATTTATGGTGGTGGTTTGGGCCATTGAGATATGATCTTGGACTCGCCTTATCTTTATATATTTTTTAGTTTGCTTTCAATATTAGTTTTCCAAATTAACTCCTTTAAAATGTTGAACGCAGCCGACATTTCCGTGATAAAAGAAGTTAAATACTTTTCTGCATTTATAAATAAATATCGTTGACAAAAGAAATAAGAAAAAAATTGATAGGGACAGTTTCATAATTTTGTATTGTATATAAGTTTTGTCTTACTTCTTCGCTGTTACTGATATACAGTATAACCTTTTTAAATTAATACTTTATAAATTAATATAAAATAAAAATTTCTATAAAATAATATAATTTTATAATCTCAAATTGAATTTTTGGTTCAATTAGTATATCGATAAATTAATATCTCTATAAATTAATTAAAAAATTATAGCTTTGGTATAGTTCCAACATTATTAATTTATAGAGATTTCACTGTAAAACCATATGCCAATTCTGAAAAAATGAGTCAAAAAATACTTCATTTTAAAAAATAAATATAAAACGATAATCAATAATAAATGTAATTTTTATTTTTTTTATTATTATAAAGTGTTATTTTGAAAATTTAATGCAATTTATACATACAACTTAATATATTGCAAACTTTATTAATCATACTAATAATTTTAATAATACTAATAATTAAATAGATATAATAATAAGAACATAAGTACATTTTAGTTATTTTTTAATCTGTATAAAAAATCAAAATGATATTTTTTATAGAACAAAAAGAGTGTCATGTCTTAAGTTATACAAAAAATAATAAAGAAGATTGGTGGGTTAAAAAAGGGGGGGGGGGGGGGGGGGGGGGGGGAAGAAAGAACAGCGACCTCTTCTTCTGTCTTCTCTTTCTTCCTTTCTCTTTGGGAGAGATTTTAATAAGTTTTCTATAAATTATGAAATGGTTTCCAGGATTTGCTGATTAAACTCTTACCACCAGAGAAGAAAAAGAGCTCAAGAAAAAGAAAGCTGGAGAGAGAGCAGATAGAAAACGATAGCTAAAGCTCAATCTTCTATTTCTTTTATTCTCTGCAACTCCAAGGTATTTGCATCTTTCTCTCTCTCTCTCTCTACCATATGTATATGTATATGATGACCGAAGCTGAAAGTGAAAACCTCAAAAGAGATACAAGAAAGAGATGGCGAAGTAAGAAAAACTGTATAATACCTAGTTGACTCCTATCTCTTTCTCTCTTTCTTTTCCTTTTGATATTGTTTTGTTTTTTTGGTTATATAAGATTCTCTGTGTATGTGTCTGAATCCTTACAGGATCCAACAGCTTTGGAAAGAGATATAACTATGAATAACAAGAAATGATATGGGTATAGATACTACAACTCTTCATCATCATAACGCTTCTTGACAACAATTCAGATTCTCTATGTCCCAAGATTATCACCATCCCCAAGGAATCTTTTCCTTCTCCAATGGATTCCACCGACCATCATCTTCCCATCAGGAGGAAGTTGAGGAATCCGCTGTCTCCGGTGCTCCGATCCCGGTTTACGAAACCGCCGGAATGTTGTCTGAAATGTTTAGTTACCCCGGCGGTGGCTCAGGCGAGATTCTTGATCACTCTACTAAACAATTGCTTGAGCAACAAAACCGTCACAATAACAACAACAACTCAACTCTACATATGTTACTACCAAATCATCATCAAGGTTTTGGTTATGCCAACGAGCAACAACAACATCACTTCACGTGGCCATCTTCCTCCGATCATCAGAGTCAAGGAGATATGATCGGGACCGTACACGTGGAAGGTGGAAAAGGTTTATCCTTATCTCTCTCGTCGTCATTAGAAGCAGCTGCTGCAGCTAAAGCAGAAGAATATAGAAGCATCTATTGTGCAGCCGTTGATGGAACTTCTTCTTCTAACACTTCGGCTCATCATCATCATCAATTCAATCAGTTCAAGACTCTTCTTCTTGATAATTCTACTTCTCATCATCAAGCTGTTGGACATTTCGGGTCATCATCATCTTCTCCCATGGGGGCATCTTCCTCTATTGGAGGGATCTATACGTTGAGGAACTCAAAGTACACGAAGCCGGCACAAGAGTTGTTGGAAGAGTTTTGTAGTGTCGGAAGAGGACACTTCAAGAAGAACAAACTTAGCAGGAACAACTCAAACCCTAATACTAGCGGTGGAGGAGGGTCGTCTTCGTCCCCCGGAGTAGCCAATGATAATCCTCCTTTGTCTCCGGCTGATCGGATTGAACATCAAAGAAGAAAAGTCAAGCTACTCTCTATGCTTGAAGAGGTAACGTTCTCACACTAACATTCTCTAACCAATGAACTAATCTCCATTAAACTTTTGATTAAATTATATGAACCGTTCTATAATATGATTGAATTGAATCAACCAAATTTATATCAGAAATATGATTTTTCTTCATGGTCTTTTTCCCTCATTTTATCAACCAATTTTTCATAATCTCTAGATATGTATTTTAAATAAAAATTAAATATTTGGAGAAATATCGACTGGTACAAGAACACGACACATGCTCTAGTTGGTAGAGCTTGATTACGCAATCCTACCATCACTTATATAATTTTTTTCTAACTAATATCATTATACTCGTGTTATAGTCTAATGTGACATATATTAATGCATTTTTTTAGTGTTACGACTTACGAGTTTGGTGGCATCGCTTAATCAAATTAACATAAGAAATTAAAGTTAGGATTATTAAGTGATTTAGTCTTCCACCAGATTCATTAAAATTAGAGCTTCCTTCTCCATATAAGTTACCTTCACTACGTAACCAAAACTAGTCCTTGAAGTTACTTCATTATTTATCTTTATAAATATATTGTAGTTGACATTATCTTATTTCAAGAATTAAATACGATAATTGCATATAGTAGGAAAACGAAAGACATATTCTGATTTTTTTGCTCGATTTATTATCTTATCTTACCGTTATTACCTCTGGCAGTTTGTATTTTATCTGGTCAAATTAGCTAATAATAACAAACATAAATAATCAATTTATATCGTTTTATTTTAATTGAATTTTTAGGTAGACCGACGGTACAACCACTACTGCGAACAAATGCAAATGGTAGTGAACTCATTCGACCAAGTGATGGGTTATGGCGCAGCCATTCCATACACCACATTAGCCCAAAAGGCAATGTCTAGACACTTCCGGTGTTTGAAAGACGCGGTTGCGGTTCAGTTAAAACGCAGCTGCGAGCTTCTAGGTGAGAAAGAGACGTCGGGGGCTGCGTCCTCGGGGTTAACCAAAGGCGAAACGCCACGATTGCGTTTGCTAGAGCAGAGTTTGCGTCAACAACGAGCGTTTCATCATATGGGTATGATGGAGCAAGAGGCATGGAGACCGCAACGTGGGTTACCTGAACGCTCTGTTAATATCCTTAGAGCTTGGCTTTTCGAGCATTTTCTTAATCCGTAAGTCCCATCTTATCATCTCTTATCCAAATATTACATATCTACTCTCGCTCTTCGATACTAATATTATTAATCTTCCTTCATGTTGACCATACATTATAAAAAAAAGACTACCAATATATGCATATATATACCATGGCCTTATATTTTACTAACTGACAAATTGTTTTTCTTCGAACTTATTTTGGTTTTGCAGGAAGAATAATTAAAATATTATTTTTTTGTAAAACAGATGTTTTTTCATAAATAAAATAAAAATGAAATGCCTTGAGAATATTTGTAGTTTTCTGAAAATTATGTTTATTACACCAATTTGATTCAATTACAGTATTTTATTCGTTATTCCTTTGCACCACTAGTAAAAACTATCAGTTATAGTGAAAACTAAGAGCACCATTTTCCAGGTTTTCTTACTTTAAAAAATAGTCTTTTAATTTTTTAGTTAAAAATTAAAAAACAATTTTTATGTTCTCTTAAGAATCCCGTTCTAACTAAAAAATCCTGGATAATGATGTTCTAGCAAGGGTAACAATGCATTGACCTTGAGATTTTCAAGAAAATGGGGTGTGTTTTGTCAGTGTGTATATGTAACAATTTTTATGTTCTTTTAAGAATCCCGTTATAACTAAAAAAATCCTGGATAATGATGTTCTAGCAAGGGTAACAATGCATTGACCTTGAGATTTTCAAGAAAATGGGGTGTGTTTTTGTCAGTGTGTATATGTAACATGTTTTGCATGGCAAAGGGATTAAATAACGAATAGTAGTATAATAAAAGAAGTTTACAGAATGAGATCACAAACTTTTAGGCTTTGGGATCGTAATAACATCCTAAGGGTTTCTTTATAGTTTCCTCTTTACTTTGCCTTTAATTCTTTTTCCCATATACTATTATTCAAATAAGTAAAAATGCTATTAGGATAATTACAAAATACGTCTCAGATTTGTCAGTGTTGCAGTGTCATTGGTATATTGTCTCTTAAGAAAGACAAAAACTAAAAGAGAGAAAAAACTAAAAGCTGATAAAAGCAATTTCCTTTCTTATTATTCATCAGAACTTTCTTTATTTAATGTCTGCGGAATTTTACTATTCTGTTGTTAGTGAAGTAAAGAAGAGACGAGTTGTACAGTTCTTTTCTTGTGCCTCTCTGTGAAAAATGTGCTTTATCATGGAAAAAATTAAGTGAAGAAACAAAACAAAAATCAAATGCTTCTTCTATTCTGCAATCAGCTTTTTCTTTTGTCTCTTAGATTCTCACGCCCTTGTAAGGAGAAAATTTGTACCTTTTCTTGCATCTATACTTGATTGTGTTTTTTCCTCTCTTTCTCTTTATATACAAATTTAATAAAAAAATATAATAATAGTATTGGGTTTAGGGTTCTAAAGATTGTGAAGTCATTTTCTGGTCTCTTTCTCAGGTACCCAAGCGATGCTGATAAGCACCTCTTGGCTCGTCAGACTGGTTTATCCAGAAATCAGGTCAGCCTTTATAATAGTATAATATTACTGCTCATACAACAACTCTTTTAGTCACTCATATCTGTAAGTTGCCCAAAAAAAAAAAAAAAAAAAGTCACTCATATCTGTACTTAATTTAAAATTTTACTATATATATCAATCATTTCGTCATGCAAAACCTGATATGAGTGGCTTCGCGTCTATTCTCTTGCATGGATTATGAATATGAAATCATTTTTCTTGGGGCTTGTTTCTTCGTTAAATACATTATATATAACCATATATCACACTAGTATATAGGACATAGAGTTGGAAGAGAGAGATAGTGAGAGACAGACAGACAGAGAGACATAAATACTCAAACTAGGACCATATTTCTCATGTGCATGAAAGTTTGAAGCTTTAATTTCAATTGTAAAGACCAGCATCAAATTCTTGTTTACGTAAATTATCTTGCCACAACTCCTTCATACTCTATATCACAAAAAAAAATATCAAATAAAAAAGTCAGTACAAATGAAAGAATATTTTAATTGTATAAATTAAATATATTTATTTTCAATTTCAATGTACTATAAGTAAATAACGATGAAACTAAAACTTTGATTTGAATAACCACATTAAACTTGGAAAATATATTCCTTTTTAAACTGAAAATAATTCTGGAACGTAATTTTTTAACGGAGTATGAAGTTTAATTTGTCCTTGTATCCGTATAATTTGTTCGCATTTTCTTGGTTTTCAGGTGTCGAATTGGTTTATAAATGCTAGGGTTCGTCTATGGAAACCAATGGTTGAAGAAATGTATCAACAAGAAGCAAAAGAAAGAGAAGAAAAAGAATTAGAAGAAAATCAAAAAGAAGATTATCAACAAACAAACAACAGCAGCAACAACAGTGACACGAAGCCCAATGAAAGCAACTTCACTCTCGTTCAGACAATAACTGCACAAACTCCAACAACGACGATGATGACGCCGACACCTCACGAAAACGACTCTTCATTCCTCCCTTCCTCCGTCGTAACCGCCGCTCCTCACAGCGTTTCAGACGCTTTCACCGCTGCCACGTGTCAGCAAGACGTCAGTGATCACTTCCAGGTTAACGATGGTGTCATAAGATTCGGAACCAAACAGGCTGGTGACGTGTCACTTACGCTTGGTCTACGCCACACTGGCAATATGCCTGATAATAAGAACCCTTCTTTCTCCGTTAGAGATTTTGGAGATTTCTAGTCTGCCTTCGTCGCTTCTCTACTGATTAATCAACTTATAATAGTGTATTTTTTGGTTGTTTATAGGAATATGTTTTAGTCGTCTCTTCACAAACTCTTAAAGTTTCTTTTATGTATCCCCTCTCGTAAGAAGAAGAGAAGTACACATAAATTGATCATATACTTGGCTATAAAAAGTTCTATAATTTTTTAGAAATGTAACTATGTAATATATATTTTAGTTTCTTTTTCCAAATTATGTCCTTAATAATTTTGTATCTACATTAAACTTATTTACATGTTTTAGAATAATGTTTTATACATATTATTATCCCTTCTGCTAAAGAAAAGAAAAACATATTAATATCCGTGCCAAAATTTTGTAATTCTTTTAAGTTGGGATTTTTACTTTTGGACAGCATATTTATGTTTTGTACAGCAGTTTGATGTTGTGATTATCTACATAATTTCAAATAAAATCTAGTTATTATTGATATGATCCTAACTAAATGTCTGCAACTTTGTTTAGATGATAAAGTAATATTGGTAGAATATGGTTTTGTTCAGATTATACCCCTACCAATTTTTGTTTGTTTTAGATTAATTAGGCTTATGCTGACTTAAGGATTCTTCCACTTGATAGAACCTTTTTAAAACATATTCTTCTATTTGATTTTACTGTTAAACGACAAAGTAATAGGAAAACGCCATGACAATTAAGCGACATTATAATTTCCTTGTATAACGAGATTAATCTCCTTACTTACTACAACTATGTGTTCTTAATTTATTAATGGCAACGAAGTACGTTTGGGACACTAGATCGTCTTATTAACAATTGTATTCTTTTCAGTTTATATAAAAACGGTTTAATACGTCAAATCAAATTCATGTATGTTATGTGCTTCTTTCCCTCTCAACAACATAATTTCCCTAAAATTCCAAAGGTTTGGTTACATGTCATATATATAGGCATATCTCAACCGAGACGCTAACATTTTAATTCCACAAAAAGGCGCTAAGAGCTCATTGGTATGGTGCTACTCATTCCTTTGTTTACAATAGGGACTCATTACTTGTTCAGTTTCCTTAAAAGTCACTTAAGTAATTTTGTCAAGGAACATCTACATTTCACCTAAATCCATATATATTTGCGTGAATTTATATTCCACGTATATATATGTACATCATGCCATATTATGGATAAAAGATTATTTATAGTCTGACTGTTTACAACCTAATCAGTTCCGTTCACGACATATACGATCGATCTATGATGTGTACTTAAGATGTTGAGCTTCGATACACGCGCGCTTACCTTAACTGGTTGATAACAGATTACATGAGTACACTTAATTTTCAAATATTTTTTATTTAATTATTAAGGATTGCATAATATTACTACTTAGTTAAGAGAAAAAAAAGATTGCATAATATTAATGCATCCATGTTTGATGCATAATCTTTGTAAGAGTTTTAGGTCGTAGTCTGTAACTATCATAAATTTTAAACAGTGGACCTTTTTTTTTTTTTTTGAGAAACAACAGTGGACCTTTTTCCTAACAGTTCTTTTGTTCATTTATGTGTTAAACCTACGAATAATGATATTCTACGAAGAACTACTATTATACATTTTACCACAAATGATTTTGTATATTTTATGAAAAAATAAAAGTGCCGCCTGGCCTGACTGACCTAATAAACTTATTAAATGCACATGATATTTTTTTTACGTAAGTACATTTATTGCAATCATAGTGGTCCATTTTTTAATCCTTTCTTGTCTGACCACTGTCCTTTAGCTAATAGCTAACATACTCTTCTAAAAAAATTATAGTTGGAAAATTTCATATACTGATTTAATTCATTATCATTTTGGGCTGCTATACAAAAGTTTTAAATGTCAATTTGTTTTGTCTTTTACTTATAGGAAAATAAATAAATATACATGACAAGAAAATCCATATGCATGAGTCTTAGATTCTTGATTTTAATACTGGAGGGCCTGCCATTTTAATAATCCATATGCAAACGTACGCATATGCTGTCAAATTTATGTCTAGCAGTGCGTGTGGATGGTTTTACCACGCATGATGGGTTTTCATGCATCATAAAATTTAACAAGGTACTCTCTGATGTATATCCCCTATATATTATTTGAAAAGCATTGCAATATTTTTTTTTGTAGCCACATGTCATCAATATAATGATTCTTAGAATCTTTAGATAAATAGGTTGGTCCATCTAAATATATAATAAGTTTTTATTAAACCACAATAAATACATTATTAATGTGCTTCATTATTTCCTAAAATAAGATTACGGAATTGCCTAATGTGGCTAAATTATATATGACAATTAATGATTTTGAATAATAAAGATTTGATAAAAATAAGTGTGTATTATAATTATATTTGTTTAATTTTAAGCTATTAAAATAAATTAAACAATCATAGAAACCATATAATAAAAATTAAAAAAATTATTTATATATTATATTTTTGAATTTTTAAAAAAGAGTATAAATTACTAAAACTGTTAAAAGTTTCACATTCAAATTTTGTGATCTATGATTTAAAACTTTTGTTATGACATGATACAAATAATTAAAAAATAATATAAGTTGTAAGTCTCATTTAATAAGTATCAAAAATAAAAGATATATAAATATATGTATCATTTTAAAACTATATGCCATATAAAAATACATAAATATCTTAATTTTGAAATTTACTTTGAACATTTTTTTGATAAAAATTTTGAAAAAATATTGACAACTTAATTTTTTAAAATATTATAAATTACTTAAATCATTAATTCTACAGTAAAAATTTTGTTATCACTAATTTAGACTTTTTGCTATAACAGATACAAATGATAAAAAATATTAGCAAAAAGCATCATCTAATCAATATTAATATTAAAATATACCATATATATGTTACTATCATTTAAATTTAATTATATATCATATCAAATAGAAAAAATATTTTTTCGATTTATAAAATTTATTTATATGTTTGCACCAATTTAATTATATAAGTAGTAGATAATAACTTTTTAATTATTCAATATATATATATATATATATATATTATTTCATAATATATTATAAACATATAATATATAAAATAATTTATATATATAATGTTCATCCTGCGCAAGGCGCAGGTCTTAACCTAGTATTTATTTATTTTTGAAACACAACGTTTGATGTATATATACTACTTTTTTGGTGCAATATGTACTACTTTATATGTATATATAGTTAAGCTCCCTTTTTAAAAATCTATACTAGTTAAGCGCTCGAGTTATTATGTTTCATAATATTGCACCGCAAAATAATATTTTGAAGTTAATTAGTTGGTATGTGTGTTTTTTTTTTTTTTCTTGAACACCAGTTGTATGTGTTTTACACAACGTTTTTATCGTCGTAGTCTCCTAGAATTGAATGGAGTAGAAGACGAAGATACCAACTTGTGTGGACTCAATTGTTTTAGAGTGGGGCCTATTTAAAATGGTATTGGGTTTGGGCCCATGTCATCATGGAATTTAGCGATCGCCGAATCCGATGGCCGATGGCTACCCATCACACAATCATACTTTATGATCAAATAGGTCCCCTCATTAAAATTTTGTGTAAATATTCGACCATATAATTGCATATCCCTGTTATTTTGTTTAAAGGTATTACTCTATATTCTATTCCAAAATAGTGTAATCCCAAAATGGAGTTGAGTTTTGCTCTACTGTATTATTCCATTTTTTATTCCAAAAAAGAACATTCTCAATTGATTCTCTTTTTATTTAGTTAATAATTGTTAATAATACCTTTAATTTATAAAAAATTAAAAATTAACCTCAATTATTTTATGTTTACAAAACTTCCATAAAAATATATTTTATTTAAATTAAATATTTATTATTAAAATACAATAAATCATAAAATATATAAGATACCATATTCTTTTTACTAATGAGCATAAAATATTTTCCCACAAATGATTAACTAATATATTTAGCAACGAACAATGATTTTTTATTTTTAATTTTTCTAAATCGAGCAAGAAAATTCTTAAATTGGACATTTTCATTTTCTGTAATTTCAATATCTACGGATATAGCTTCTCTTCCAACTTCAGTTGGTACGATTATTATCATATATATATAATTTTCCTAATTCTAAAGCAAAATTTTGCATTAAAAAGAATATAAAGAAGAAAACAAAGTTTTGTTTTGTAATTTGAATTTCATATGGGATTCAAATGTTTGTGCATATATCAAACTCAACACGTACAAATGTTATCAAATCAAAATGTTGACCCACAAGATAAAAAAATTCATCTATTATATGTGAACAATATTTCACTGATCTTGGTAGTTCCGAAATAAATTTACCGGATTATTAAATCTTTATTTTATATTATATTTTTATTTATTTATGTTTAGTTTTGATTTTTAATAGTTTATGCATCTTTTATGTAAAATTATTAAAAAAAATTTTTTGGAATATATTTTTTAGGAATATCATATTTATTTTCAGGTTATTGTATTATTTTAAATATTATTTAAATATAAAATAAAAACATTCAAAATTAAAAGGAGTATTTCATAAATAAAAAAAGTCAACTCCAAAAAATTACTTCATAAATAGAATAATCCGAGTCATTACTCTATTTTGGAATTGGATATAGAGTAAGAATGGAGAAGATTTTACTCCAAAATAAAGTGGAAGTAAAAAATGGAGTAGAGTTGGAAATGCCCTAAAGACTAACGACTAAGGAGCACTTGTTAATGGCGAAGGGCTGCTATTCTTTAGTTACAAAACTATTTTGGATATAACTATATTTTAGGGTTTATTTTCCCAAGAAATATATGGAATGAATTATTGGAGTTTATTTCAGTCGAGTATTTCAATTGCTATATAATTCTTGGCTGTAAATTATCAAAAGAATTAATTAATCTTACTAATTCTATTGTTAATTTAATAGCCAGCTAATATATAGTGCAACGTGAACTATTCTGTTTCTTGACTGTAAATTATCAAAAGAATTAATTAATCTTACTAACTATTGTTAATTTAATAGCCAGCTAATATATAGTGCAACGTGAACTATTCTGTTCATGCCGTTGTTTGGCCATGAATGAATCTGCTTAAAGCTAGAAACCACAAATGTCTTCTTAGTAACATGCATTACCCGAGTTTGATGAATATAATTGTGATGCAATAACGATGCTAAGAGCATCTCTAGAAATACTCTCTATTTTAGAGTTTTCAAAACTTTATATTTGAAGTTTCAAGGTGTTTTTCTCTAAAAAACCAAAACTTTAAATTTAACTTCAAAATTATATATATTTTACACTATATCTTTATTTTGGTCATAGTTAATATAAATCCATTAACCTTTTATAAATAACTAGTTCTCCTTCCATATCAATATAAGTGGTTTTGAAGAGGTTTTATTTTGTTCCAAAATAATTGATATTCTCACTAATCTATATATAAAATTTAATGTCATTTGAAATCTGTAACCAATTACAAAATAGTGTATATTTTTTTCATTGGTTTAACTAATTTTATTTAATGTTATTTTTATGCAACCAAGATAACTTACATAAAATTTTGTATTTTCTTAATCCTTGTGAAAAAACCTTAAAACCCACTTAAAATGATACAGAGGGAGTACATATATTAAAATATTACAGTAATATTAATTAGTAAAATATTCCAATAAAATATAAAATTATAAATATAAATAGATAATTAAATATTAAACTACATGAAAATACCACATTGTTTCATAACAAATTATTTCCGTAATGCTTCATCTTTAGTTATACAAAATTTGTTAAGACAATATTTTAGTTTTTGGAGGTTACAGAGCAAATTAACTATACTATTAGTATTGTTGTAATATTTAAATTTGTATAATAATTATATCTTCATGTATCTTTTCAAATTTTTTTTAATTAAGTTTCTTTTGTAATATCTTGTTGTCTAACCCTAGTTTTAAAATAGTATAAATCTTATCTGAAATTTTTATTTAATTTTATGTGTAAAATTTGTATTTAAAATAATAAATTTGAAATATTTAGGATATACAAAAGTTTTAAGAATCAAAACGATAAATGAGAAAATACATAATAATCATATATGTGATGTGTAGTTAATTATAAAGACTAAAATACAAACAAAAAGATGAAACTTTAAATAAATATGAAACTTTGAAGTTTCCCTCTTTAAAACTCCAGTTTTGAAGTTTTTTTTTTGTGAACAAAAAATTATATATTTGAAGTTATAGAGTGTTTTTTGGAGATGCTCTAATACAATTTAACTAGGTTAAGATCCGCGCCTTGCCCGGGATGAACATTATAGGAGAAATTACATTTTTACCACTTTTCAGTTTTACCACCACTAAAGAGACATTTTCAAAAATACCTTCTTCACTAAGTGGTAAAAGACTCTTATGCCCTTGTTATTATATATATAATAAATCATTATTTAAATAAAAAAAATAAAAAAATAAAAAATAAAAAAATAAAAAAAAATAAAACTTTTTTTTTTATGTTTTCGAATTATACTTTTCCAAATTCGAACTTTTTTATAAATTTTTTTTTTCGAATTTTTTTTATTTTTTTTTCAAATTTCTTTTTGAAAAACGAAAATTATGTTTGAAACTATTTTTTAAAATTTTTTATATTTTTTTAAGTATTTATTTATATATTTATTATAATCCTAAATTTCACATTCCAAAAACCCTACCCCACCCCTCAACTCTAAACCCTAAGTCTAGATTAGTTAACCCTAAGAATATAATTGTCTTTTACCCTTCATTAAAAGTGAGGGTAAAAGTGGTTAGTGTAAACTTGAAAAGTAGTACTATGAATGTGCTATTTGTGGCAATTTCCCAACATTATATATATAATTTTTTTTTATACATTATATGTTTCTAACATATTATGAAAATAGAAAATATATAATGAATAATTAAAATAATGGTAACTATTACTTATATAATTAAATTAGTGAGAACATATAAATAAATTTGATTAATCCAAAAAATATTTTTTCTATTTGATATGGTATATAATTAAATTTAAATGATAGTAACATATATATAGTATATTTTAATATTTATTAAATGTTTATTTCTGCTCATATATTTTTTTATCATTTGTATGTGTTATAACAAAAAATTTAAATTACTCATAACAAATTTTCACTGTGAAATTAATAGTTTAAGTGATTTATAATATTTTTAAAAATTAAGTTGTCAATATTTTTTAAATTTTTTATCAAAAACAATTATTCACAGTAAATTTCAAAATTAAGATATTTTTATATTTTTATACGGTCATATAATGTAATTTAAAATGATATATATATCTTTTACTTTTAATACTTATTAAATGAGACTTTCAACTTATACAATTTTTTTAATTATTTGTATCAAGTCATAACAAAAAATTTAAACCATGGATCACAAAATTTGAATATGAAATTTTTAACAATTTTAGTCATTTATAACCGCTTTTAAAAATTCAAAATATAACATATAAAGAAATTTTTTAATTTTTATTATATGGTTACTATGGTTTTTAATTTATTTTAATAGTTTAAAATTAAACAAATATAATATAAGACACCCTTATTTTTATCAAACCTTTATTATTCAAAATTATTAATTATCATATATATACTTTAGCCATATTAGGAAATTCTGTAATTTAATTTAAGGAAATAATGAAGCACATTAATAATGTATTTATGGTTAGTTTAATAAAAACTTATTATATATTTAGATGGACCAACCTATTTTTCTAAGAATTCTAAGAATTATTCTAGTTATGATACATGGCTACAAAAAAAATGTTGTAATGCTTCTCAAATAATATATACTAGATTTTGACCCGCGCTTTCAAAGCGCGGGATTATTTTCGAAACATTCCAAATTTATTTGATATAAATTTGTATTTTAATTGTATCTACACTTAGATATTACGAATGAAACATTATATTCAATGTTTTGAAACCCGATCCGATCCGCAGTTAAATTGCCAAATTCGGTAGTTCATAAGTAATCCATTTTAGTTTAAAAAAAACTGTTATTTAAAAATTCTATAAAACCCGTAACAACCGCTAAAACCCGAGATCTGGTTATCGGTTGAACTGATAGATGACCCAATATGTAATCCGGTTTGATTTATTATTATATTTTGAGTATTGTAATATATATTCATGAACGTTCAGAAGAATAGTGAATATATTATGAAATTGATATTCCAATTTTAATACAATTTTAGTCCAACTAAAATTCCATCTTGTTAATGGATTAATATTTGAGTGGATGCATATTAAAAATAAAATAGATTTGAGCATCAATAATGTGTATACGTCTATTACAAATTAATGATTTACGTTTTCAAAAAAAAGTATAATTGTTTATTTAGTTATTAGATACTTTTTGATGTTTTGTCTATGGCTTATTTTAAATTTAAAATTTAATTTCATTATTCGCATTAGAAATGTAAATATTTATAATTTTAATTTTGATATATATTTTAATATATTTAGTTCTTAATTTTTTTATAATTTATATATATAATTTTATTTTTAAACAATTAAAATATTGACTCTTACTCTCTGGCTTCGATTTATGTTAATGTAATGTTTTATGATATATTTGTGTTAATATATTTGTTCAATTAGTATATATTTGATATATATATTTTATGTCTGTTTGAGTAATCCGTAAAAAATATATTCATAAAACTATCAATAGTAACATGTTTCATCATATAATTACTGTTAATATTTATTTTATAATATGTATTTATATATATTTTAGTACTCTACTATAAGAATTATATTTTATGTATTTGGTGAGGGTTTTGAACAATTTTTTTTTTTGCATTTGGATTAATATATAGTTGTATATATACGAATGAATATATATATATATATATAATTATTTATTACATTAATAACTAAAACATAATTGATTAGTTATTTGAATTTTGAATTAATATAAATTAAATTCATTAGTTTAAAAAATAATAGATTAGTTAGTTAGTTCCTTAATTTTAGGTATAATGTATATTTAACAATTAAATTAGATATGAGTAGAATAATAGAAAATGTAATTAAATATAATTGTCCAACCTAGACTATTTGTAAGTAGATAAAAATTGCTTCTGTTTTAATAGTATTGATAGGGGATATGAGATATGTGTTGGCCGACACTAATAAGTTACAAAATGAATACGTTATATGTGTGTATTAATATAAATAGTAAATATACAATAAATGCATTGGGGTTCCTGAACAGAATGATTGTAGAACAGTGAAGGTACAGTATTGTTGGAATAATTAAATTTTAGAGGACATGTCGTATCTTCTTGTTGTCTTATCTCCATATGATGTGAAGTCTGGCCTCATAGATAATTTACATAAGTAGACAAAAAAAGATAATTTACATAATTTCACATAAGTAGCATTGGTCGAATGGATAATATTTGTTGCTATTAAGGCTCTGAATGGTGACTACGGTTTAAACGGTGCGGGATAAGCAGTTCCATTGCGGTGCGGTTCTAACAGTTATAAAAATATATAAATATATAGCATGTTTAGAGATTTTTGTTACTGTTAACTGCAAGGCGAGACGCGACGATGGTCACTATTTGAAGCCTAAAATTGACATGTGACTCTCAACCTTGCCTGTTACAAATTCATCCAAGAAAATCCTGACAAAAATATGAACCTAAGAATTAACACGTTATTTCAGAAAAAAAAAACAAAAAACAAAAACTAAAAATGATGTTTTTGGGATTATACTGTTTAGTATACATTTTGGAGTATCTTTTACCCATATTCGTTTACCATTAAACTGTTTTTTTTTGTATTTATAATGTAAATGGTAAGATGTGAAGTATTATCATGAAACAGTGGTTTGATTATATTGTTTTTCTTTCTTTAGTTAAGCAAAGATCTTTCATGTTTTGATCTTTTACCATGGTCGGATCTGGAATTAATTTTGAGGATTATAAACATTGCTTAAGAATTTTAATATTTTTTTGTTTTCATAATTTAGAGACCTATTTCGTAGTTTTATTTAGAGACATATAATTTCTAAAATGTTTAAGAACCAAAGCTAATGTTTCATTAGGTTGTGCTCAGAGTCGGCCATGTCTCTTATTGCTTGTGGCCTCCCTAGCGTCACTTGCTAGTTTATAAGAGCATGCCCATTGGAAGTTTTAACTCTAAATTCACACAAGTTCTAAGAAAAAAAAAATATAATAAGCTGTCTTTTGTGAACCTATATCCTGCAGTCTCTCCGTAAGAGGCGGTATCACTACTATTTCGCAGGTCCTACGACACGTTGCAGCCTACGATTAATCCGCTTATTTTTTGTTTTTTTTTTGAAGTCAAACGAAAAGGATTAAAAAAAAATCAATAAAACTATCTTGAAAATCGAGCCTCCCAAGTTCACTGATGGGGATAGGGATGCTCTAATTCATCCTTTTATTTAGATCCAGAACGCTAACTTATTTGGTTCTCGTTATTTACCCAACACGGCATATCTCCTCCTCTAGCGTATATAGAATCAACATAAACAATTAATATGCAGAATCAGGTGTAATAATAATTTAACTCAAGAAGATTGGAGCCAGAGGCGGGCCCACTAAGACAAATATGGTGTAAAATAACACCCCTTAAATATGATAAATTTGAAAATGCTGATAGAAACATTGAAGATTTTTCAGCATTTTTGGTTTGAAGTGTACTTTGACCTAGATTAAAATGAATTCTGAGCCCACCACTGATTGGAGCTAATGTGAAGTAACATGCAGTCGTTAAGTGAGAGTTTAGTTTACTTGTGTAAGAAAATTTACCATTTCATAAAGTGACGTGGCATCCAAAAATGAATAAGTATCTCGATAATAAGAAAAAATTCTAAGGTATACAAGACAGAACCTCCCAAAGATTAGGTTATATGAAACAGAGAGATCAAGCTTGGCTCAGTGTTTAGAGTTTTGGTGAACGAGGATTCTTGTGAGAGACACAACTGTAGTCGTGAAAAACCTTGACACTACAAAAAAAGGTTGATGTGCAAGGGAAAAACTTTGCAAGGGATTTGCTTGGGACAATGTTCCCTTGCAAAATGATTTTAGTCAATATTCTCTTCAAAAATTTTGCAAGGGATATATTTTTCTCGAAAATACTTAGCGAATTTACTAATTGTTTTTTTTAACGCTAGATAATAATGTTATTACAAATTATAAAAAATATTACATATAATTCTACAGTCGACATTTCAACCGGTCTTAAGAGAATTCACGACTGACTGCATCACCTGAGCTGCCGTATGGGATATGTGCTTAACGGTACCCCTTACGCCTTGTTGCAGATCTCTTGATGTAGAAGCACTAATGAACCATTAGTCAAACCACTAGACCAAAAGGGCTTCCGCATTTTTTCTAGTTGTTTAATATACACTTTCACAATTTCTTAGAAAATCTATTGGATATGAGCAACGGATCTGGATTGTTCCCTCACAATTTTCTAGCAAAATTTCTAGGAATTTACAAGGGAACTTTTTTTTTATCAAATACTGGGAATAAATCTACTCCGGAACTAGAAGAAGCGCCTAAATTACTAAGAACAAATAGTCATTCATTCCCAACATATGCAACAACAATTTTTTTAAAAAAAAAATTACAATATTTTGAATACATTGTAAACTAAACATAAACCAAACCAGTAGTATAATTAATCTAATAATTTTTAATTAATTTAAGAATTTTAATTAAACTAATTAAACCATGTACTAAAAAAATCCTAAACAACCCCTAAACTACCAAACCCTAACCTACCAAACTCTAAACAAAACCCTAAACTAACAAACCATAAAAGAAGCCCTAATCTACCAAACCCTCAACAAAACATTAAACTACCAAACCCTAAACGAAGCCCTAAACTACCAAACCAAATCTACTTACCGTATACCAAACGCTAAACTACATTAAATCAAACCCTAAACTACGAAACACCTAAACACTTGTGGTGGTGGCTTGCCGCGGGCGTTCCTGTGTGGGCTTTCTCCGGCGAGGCGAGGAAAGATAGCTGGAGAGGAGATACGACAAGGCTCTGAGTAGGTGAGAGAGTGAGTAGATCCGATGAGGCTATGGCTCAATGAGAGAGAGTTGATCCACAGAGGTTGTGAGAACGAGGAAGAAGAGCACCTTTGGCAAGGAAGAAAGTTGGCTTCGGCGAGGAAGAATAGTAGATCCGACGAGAGTGAGAGAAAACAAGATCAGTTCGGCGTCAGGAAGAGGTCTCCGGGTTTCGTTTATGGGTTTTTGTAAATAATTCGGAAAATCAATTCTAGTTTATTACAAGTTTCATTGTGTGTTTCGGTTTTGGAACATGATTCCCAACACTTAAACTAATTTCCTGATATACTCCATATCTAGTTTGTCAAGTTTCTGACACTGGACAAATTTCCCGAAATATTTACCGAAGTACATTTTGAAACACTATACTTTCATATTAAATACATTATCCAAAACCAAAACCGTAAAGAAAACCCAAACGAAACCCCAAAACAATTTTTCTTAGGTTATGTAGATTCTTGGTCTGGACTGCTGAACCGGCTGGGGTTAGCTGTTGAAGCCGGATTTTTCAATCCGGACTCTCTGTTCGGTTAGTGTTTGAAGGTCAAGACATTGAAGGCCGGTGGTATTGGGTCTATTCTGGATATGCGCCTCCGACGTTAATACTATTAGTACAAGCACATCAAACAGATCCTTTGGTTACTAATAGTTTGGTCACATAATAGATTTTTGAAATAGACTTAGTTTCGTCGTGCATGTACTTGAAGTCGAATTTAGGAGGATTAAGGGATGATTCATCTGAATCGTGGAGTGAATTCATCTAAATGTAGTTGAAAATACAATGATGGAGATTAAGTAGACTTGAATCTAATTTAGTGATTCATAGTGATACTAGATAACATTATAGTACCTGTAATATAATCTATGTTGAGGTTAAAGCTTTGTACCAAAATTAATGTGAAGTTGAGCAAAAATAGAAAAAGAAATAAAACATTTTTGGAAATGGCTTAAAGACGTCTTGGAGATGCTCTCATGTCAGCGGTTATTGTTAATAACCGGAAGATGCCAAAGAACTAGAGTTTGGAATCTTGTCGGTTATTGATCCGGTTTATCATCCCTGCGATCGATTTCCATAAGCTACCTGGTTTTGATCTCCATAACTAGTACTAGAGTTTGAAGATCCCAAACGTGAAGGAAAGATATGGAAAAAAAACCAAGAAATCTTTTTATGGTTTCTTCTCTTTTAATGGCGTTTTTATTTGCTTATTCTGCATCTGTACAGCTTAATGATTCTGGTAATTCACTTTGTCTCTTCTTCTCTCTTTCTCTCAAGATCATGTTAAACTTCACAAGTTGTGTGTTTCATGCAGATTGGTATCTTTGGTTTCCTCTGTACGCACTAGCTTCTGCAGTTAATCTGATCAACTCCAGAAGAATATGTAATAAATCAAGAAGAATTAGACAGATGACGAGTACAGCTCTTAGCTTGGGTTTGTTCTTGTTGGTTAAAGTCATTACGGAGGATGTCATAACAGAGAGAGTTGGAATCTTGTCTTTGGATCTCACTCATAGAGTTGTGAGAGAGAAGATCGGAAGTGGTTTGGTGATAGCTTCTATGGTTCTGCAACTACAAGCTTCTTGTTCAAAACGGAAAGAGAAGTCCGTTGACTTTGGTAAGAACAAGAACATGGTTCAGTCTCTGGTTTGAGAAAAGTCAAAACACATTTCAAAACTTGACTCTGTTATTGTTGATTTTCAGGGATGGCTGCAACTGTAATCTTTGGCTATGGACTTCCCTTTTGGTTCTTCACTATACAGAATGGAGAAATCAAGATTTGACTCCTTTTCTTGTTGGTTATGTATGTTTTATTCATTTTGCAACTTGTTAATTTATATCGCAAGAAATTTTCACCAACATAAAATTTGAATTTTCTTCAATCTGTAACAGAAAAACGAACAATATTTGGTCGATCGCAACATGCAAATGAACATGAAAAAGAAACAAAGCTGTCTAATAAGATTCAATGAGAAAGAGAAAGTAAAAGATTGAAACAAATCTGCAAGGAATTGACTTTAAAAAGCCAAAAACTAACAAAAATGACCTCTGCAATTTGTAGCTCTACAATGGCATGAATGTTCATTTTCTTGGTGAAAAGATTAAAAAAAAGGCTATGTACTGGATTCGTCTCTTGTCTGCTTCTTGCTGATCAAGAACTTCTCCGATGTATTCACAGACGGATGTACCACGCAGTATATGTTCACAAGCTCGTACTCCCCATCCCTGTGGGATTTGATCAGTCATGTATACTGGAGCCTGAAGCAAAGACAGATAGATAGACACAACTAAAAAGGATGATGTCTCACACCTTGCTTTCTGTTCTAAAAACTTCAAGTTTAGTGCGGATTCCATTCTGTAAAACTCGATTGTAACATGTCCTAGAGCATCCGCAGAGTTCATTGCATTCATAAACAGGATAAACCTCCTGTAAAACATTTCCACAAACAAATCACATGTAGTTGAGTGACATTAACAAGACTCTTAAAGTTACCTCCAAGATGTCAAGATGATACGTTCTTTGTCATCATATGGGAATCTACACCTCATGGACTTTCCATATACGTCTCTAGCTTCCTCAAAATCGTTACCGAAAAGGTATACATGATCACAAGTTAGAGGCGAGCATACTGAGCCAGGACAGACACACCTGTGTTGCACCTTCTGCATGGGACAAATAAAAAACAAATGTCACAAGAGAGAGAGAGAGAGAGAGAGAGAGAGAGAGAGAGAGAGAGAGAGAGAGAGAGAGACAATCTTGTTTTTTCATATTAGGACAAAGCGAGAATACCTCCTTGGCAAAAACCGAACTTAGCCTACAGCAAGCTGAGCGAGCCGCAGACAAGATGTCATGGTTACTAGGAGTTGTTCGCTTTCTGAATCTTTGACAACAATATTTTAGAAACCACAGAACAGTGAGCATCAAAATTTTGTCACTAGGAGGAGATGGTGGTGGTTTAGAATCTTGCTTCCTCCGCTTCATGTTTCTAATCCTATATGAGACTGCTCCAAGCTTTTCTTGAATTTATCAGGACGGCTAAGCCTAACAGAACTTGGTTCCATGTGTTTCTGCCTGATGGTGACGACCAAGGTCAGGTAATAAATTGAATTTCAATCCACAGAACTTGCAAACATACTTATGTGAAGTCCCTGCTTCAGGGTTTTGATAGACTCACCACTAGTCAATCTGCTGCACTCAGAAGGATGCACAGCTTGCACATGTGTTAGCAACTGTTCTTTATCTCCAAAGTTTCTGCCACAAGGAATACACTGAAGAAGCATGCACTTCTCTGCAATCTGCACGTGATGTCTCTCCTCCACATGAGCTTTCAAAAGCAATAGATATCACCTTCATTGGTCCACCTCACACTGTCTCCCTTTGGATTCAATGAAAGCTATGCATTGCTGACTCTTATTTCCAAAACCAAATGGTTTCTTCATAACCGATTCGTTTATGTTTCTGTCTTGTCCTTGAGACAATTCATTAGACTCTTTTTCTTCAACAACAATGCCATCCCATAGGACCAAACCATTCATCACATGGGTATTTTCAGTATCAGATTCCATCTGTGATGCGTTTCCTGTTTCTCCACGTCTAATCTCTAGTTTTGGTCTTTTACGGCTCGCATGGACATCTGAGTTGAAGATGCTTTTACTACCATTCTGCTGTTCTGTTGTTTCTGCAACACTGCGACGAGAACCATTTTGTAACGTAATGCTTCCATGTTTTCCATTCTGACAACACCATTAGTTGCATCTGATGATCAGAAATGGATTTGACTTTGTTCCATCTGATACAGTTGTCAAACTCCTATACACATACAGTTGTATGGTTGCAAATGGTATATTATACACATGTATTTTATATATCTGCTTAGTGAGATGGGATTTGATGACAAGAAAATGCAGAGTAACAGACACAATCGTTCCATGAGGTTACTTCTTTAGCTCTGTTTCAATTTTCTATTTGGGTAGTCAAAGTTTGTGTATCTGTTGAAGTGTTTAAGTTTAAGACCAAAAAAGATTTAGCCCTGAATCTTTGGACTGTTTTTGATTGGTTCTTGGAATCTTTGATAACTTTACCTTTTAGCTGGACTGTTCCTGAAAAGAAAGAGATTGAAGAGGATAATAGCATTGACCATTCTCTTTCTGCTTCTCAACGCTTTAAGCGCGTGAGTTAAAAACCAACAACAACTTTCTTTTCTGGTTCTTGTATCTTCATAACTCTGATCCATGTGTGAGACGTTGCCAATCTTCGCTCAACCAAAGTTCCATGGGAACTAAGATATCAGATCACATAGTCATGGCACCAAACAAGTTATCAGAGGAAATGATAAAGTGTGCATCAGCTATATACTCCGACCCTCACAACGGTTTCTCATCCCCAAGCGAGTATGATACGTGGAGTCTAAGCTTCATGAAAAACTTCGATGATCAGTTCAAATTAAGCGGACCTTATAGCTCAATGATTGAAGTGTCACACATTCATCAAAACCATAGGAAAGGAGGACGAGACCTTGACTTTATGAATCGAAACTTCAGGTCACAGTTTTTATATAAGAAATTTCACTCAGTTTATTTAAAATGGTGATAGTATTCATTGGTTTTGTATTCTTATACAAAACTTCAAGAAACTGGAAAGTGTTGATCCAAGAAAGCTGTCTCACCAAGAGAAACTAGCGTTCTGGATTAACATACATAACCCACTTTGTCATGCACGTACGTGGTGTTTCTCCTCTGTAGTCCTTTGATCTAACCCTATGTCTTCGTTGTACTTATACTAGTTTTTTTCACCACAGCAGACGTTTTTAGTAAATGGGGTTCCACAGAATAATGGGAAACGGTTCTTACTGCTCACCAAGGTAATACCTATCAACACTTTCTTGGTTTGATTTGGTTTGCTTCAAGAAGATAATTTAAATGCCATTTTTATGTATGTATATATTTTCCAGCCAGCCTACAACATAGGAGGTCGCATGGTAAGTGTAGAAGCAGTACAGAGTTATATTCCACGCATCAGGATGCCTCGTCCTGGCCAGGTAAGACTCGCTTCTTGAGTATCTCACAACTACAATATTATGTTCTTAAGTTTTCTTCTTTTTATTTGTAGTGGGTGAAGTTATTACTCTTTCCAAGAAAGTTCAGAACCGGAGATGAGCATCAAGGATATTCCCTCGACCATTCCGAGCCTCTCTCCTATACTTTGCTCTTTGTTCAGGCAACCATTCTGATCCGGCCGTAAGTAGAGAAATCTCTATACTTCTGTGAAAAGTTAAGAGATCTTGAATGTGTCTTCTTTGGCTGTAGATTCGTGTTTATACGCACAAGGGAATATACCAAGAGATAGAAACCGCAAAAGAGGAGTACAGTCGCGCAACGTTTGGTGTAAAGAAAGACCAGAAGCTAGTCTTACCAAAGATCATCGAGTCTTTTAGGAAAGATTCAGGGTTGAGTCAAGCGGCATTGGTGGAGATGATTCAAGAATGTCTCCCAGAGACAATAAAGAAAGAGTAAAGAAACTTTGCTCTGAGATCTCAAAAGAGCATTGTTGAATGGACTCCTCATAGTTTCGTGTTTAGCCAGAGAACTATTTGGTTAGATGAATCTATTTCTTTAAAAGAATAGGTATGTGTACATTATTAAATCAATCTCTTCTGTGTACATAGTAAATTAAGAGTAAATTAATTCCCTTATTTTTTTTCTCTTAAGACCTTGAGTAACTTGCTCACCCATACATTATTTCATTTAATTATCACTTGAAATAACCAACCTACTAGGTGATAATCCGCTCCATGCGCGAAGCGAAGAGATTTTAAAAGTATTATAACTTTTAATATGTAGACATAATGTCAGTTAAAATCATAGTAAAAAATATATGTAAAAAAGTACGGAATATAGCTAAGAATTTTAGTATGTTAATATAAATTTATATGCGATGGACTTTAAAATTAAATTGTATATTTGTTTGCATGCGAGTAAATTATAAAAGAACCACGTCCAAATTTTGTTTTCGTACAGGTTAAAATAACCAATTCAAGCAAATCATAAAGTTCCCTTATTTAAAAGAACCACTTCCAAATTTTCATTCAAATCATTCGAGTTTACATTCGTATATTTTGTTACCTTATTTAAAAGAACCACTTCCAAATTTTTGAACAAATCATAAAATCTCTCTTTGGAAGGAGTTAATATGTTGTCTTATTTAAATCCCCGTTTTTTTTTTTTTAAATCCGAATGTAATCAAGCGTAACAGACTGACCACATACATAATCCGATCATTTTTTTGAAATCCAAAAATCTTATAGTATAATGTTATGACCAGTGGTACTTGTTTGTAATTATTCTAGTTGATAAAGGGCTTTTTTACAAATGAGGTGATAGTGAATGTGGTGATGACACTTAGGAAATGACACTCATGTAATAAACACATGAGGCCAAGGTTATTTTTATCAATGCTCCTCAATTAATAATAAAGGGATTTTTTTAATAGGAAATTGCTAAAATAATCCATAACACCTTTTACTTGAATTATAATCTCCTAATCACTTATTAAATAATATCCAAATTACTCTTTTTATACATCCGAGTTCAAAATAAATTTTTACAAAATAGTTGATATTTAAAATAAACTAGATTTTGAATGACAATGGATTTTTTAATTTGTAATAGACAATATTTATAATTTGTTATTATATCGGCAATGTATTTTAAATTTGTAATAGATAATATTTATAATTTATTATTATAAATGTTTATATATGGGTTGGTTGTTCATATTCTGGTTAGATATTAAACAAGATGATATATACATAAATTATTGCTCATTTGATTCGGCTTCCTTGAGTTCAGGGGAACACAGAGGTATTTAAATGGCATAGAGCCCATATTCATGTCTGTTGATGCTTGGGAAGGAGGTAATGTTTACCCCAACGTCAACTCAAATCTTCTATAAACTAAATTCAAACACTAATCACTAAACCATAAAAAAAAATCTAAATTTTAATCTAAATAAAATAGCAACAAACGAAATAGCATAGTACATATTATTCAAATTTTGAAATATCTATGATTAAAAAGAAGGAAATAATGTTTACCCTAATGTTAACTCAAAACTTCCATAAACTAAACCTAAAACACTAATCACTGAACCTTAAAAAGATATAAACCTTTATCCAAATATTAAAAATGCACATTATCCAAATATAAAAATGCACATAATACATAATATGAAACATTATTAAAATAGAATAGTAACAACGAAATAGCAGTACATATTGTTCAAATAACATAGTACAACCGAAAACTTACAGTACATACTAGTGGTGGTGGTTACGGCGGAAGAGATGGTGACTGATATCAAAGAGATGGAGTTGTTTTGAAAGATGCGACGACAAAAATATGAAATTGAAGATTACAGATTCTAATAATTTTAAAAAATGATTACAATAACTATCGTGATAATTAGAGACTCAAATGATTCAAATTTTTTTTTACAAAAAGTGATGGTGGATTGAAAGTAAAAACGGTGGCAGGTAACTGAAGAAGAAGAAGAAATTTATACACTTATCAACCGGCAAATAAAGGTAATATAGTATATATTGTAATAATAGTAGAAGATATTTTTTTAGTTAAATACCTAATTATACTTTATTTCATAGGGTACTCTGGCCAATATCCCTTACTTTTTCTCGTTGAAAACTACTCACTGATCACTTCATCCTATCTTTTACACTTCCACCCAAATAGCTAACTAATCTTAACCAACTCCTTCCCATTAATCTATGTAATTTGAAAAAAAGTTGGACAAAATTTCTTTTAAAAACATTTGGAAACTTCAACATTCTTAATATAAGAATGAAAAATAAACAAACTCAAAACTTTTTTAGTTGTGGGATATATACACAAACCTTCAATAAAAAGTTGGTTGATAGCTTTATGAACATAAACTCTTTTTCTTTTCGTTTTTTTTGTTTTCTGCTAAAAAATTCTCTTGCTTTTTCTTTTCTTCCTTTTCACATTGCTTGGGTCTATTTACATATTATTTTTCTTTTAATAAAATGGTGATAGCTTATAAAAT